>NC_089217.1:1765973-1787424 GCF_963930695.1 Labrus bergylta
TCCCTGACTCTAGTTTTCAGATACAACATGTTTGGTCATTTTAAATTCTGCATCACTCTGGTTGGAGGTTACCTGCTCTTCCATGACCCAATGTCGCTCAATCAGGTGAGTCCTCCTGATCTGCTCCAAGACCCAGAAATCCAAACCCATAATTCAATTCTCCTAACGCTCTTTTTTTTGTCTGTCCCTCTGTCTGACTCTCAGGCTTTGGGGATCCTCTGCACTCTGGTAGGAATCCTGTCCTACACTCATATCAAGCTGGCTGAGCAGGAGGAGGGGAAGAGCCGCCTGGCTCAGAGACCATAGGCCGACTTTAACTGTCAGTCGACTGCACGGACTCCTGCCATTGGCCGCTGGCTGTGGAGAACTTTTTCTAAGATACAAACTTTTTATATTTTTATGAGTATTTTTGCAGGAAAGTAAATGAATTTATCGTGGATCCCCTGAGATGAATAAAAGTGTAGGACCTGTGAAGCTGCTCGCGACGCTGTTCCCATGTTTTGTTTGTTTTTTAGATAAATTTTGGGGCTTTTTACTCCTTTAAGAGTTAGGACTAAAGAATTAGGAACGACATACGGGAAAGGAGCCACAGGTCGGATTCAAACTCGCGCCGCCCTCTCTCGGGCCGTCCTCTCTCTCGAGCGTCTTTAAAATGGGCTGCACACTAACAGCTAGACTATCGGTGCCCCATGATCTTTATGTTTTAACAGAAACTGAAGCTCATCTCTTTAAAAAATAATGCATCTTTTTGTCATCAGATAAAAAAAACTTTTCTCATAGGAGGGCGAAATCAGCTTTAGTTCTACCCACAATGCTCTTCTTTTTGTGGCATGTTGGAGTTGACAGATTGGATGACCTTTGAGTCATTCAGTGGGAGTGGTTTCCTTTTTAAGGTAAGGATCGCTATCAAAACTGTTGCAACAAATCAAATCAGAGAAACGGCAACAAAATAGTTTCATAATCTGTTTTTCTTTTTAGTGATTAAATCTCAGAGTTATAGGTCTGTAGCATTTCAGTTTATAGTTTCAGGCTGCTTTTAGTTCCTTTATTTAATTTTTACCTTAAATTTCCTTTGACGTTTTTGTTTTTGTGTAATTTTTTTAAAAATGTTGATAATTATCATTGAGCGTCCTCATCATGCACTAGGAGCTCTGATTTCAGATTTTTACCTTCCTTGACGTTATCACAGCGCAGCATTAAGAGGATCTGGGGGGAAAGGGACGAGACACAAAGCGGTGATCATCAATCAGTGTGTAGCTCTGTTGTGTATTTAAAGGTGCTACATGAGTCTTAAAACATGTAATTCCTTCATATATTTTGTTATTGGTTGCTTTGTATTGCCAACATGTGAGCAGATTGTAACCTAAATTAAAAAATGATTAAACTTTCTCTCCAGACTTATTTCTTTCTCAAAGGAAGCTTTCAAGTCTTTCCTCAGCTCAGGGGCGTGTCCAGAGGGGCGGGCATGGGCCCCCCCCTGAAAATCTTATTGGCCTCCCAAGGTGCCACCCTTCAACCTTTGACTATTAGAGCTACATGAGTGTGTGTTTCTTTAACACTGTGTCAATAAAGCTACACCAGCAGCCCTTGTTCACAAACAGTGTGCGGTTGTGCTGGCAGGAAATTTCAAATGAATGAATGATGTGAGTGTGAAGAGGTTTGTGTGTTTAAAAATATCTGAACTCTCCCGAGGAGGAAAAACCTGAGAGCTGCTGAAAAACAAACTCACAAAGACTTCATTCTTCTTTTTTCGCCTGCAGGTCGACTCTAGTTTTACTGATTGAATATCGGTTAAACTTCCAACACAAATAACTCTTCTCTTCTCAAATACACAACACTTTAGGTCAAAGTTTGAAAAAAAGAAAAGTGGAGCAGGCAAAAAACGGAGAGGAAGGACTTTTTGGGATTTTGCAGAATATGTGACATTTAACTTTAGGAGTATAGGGCAAAAGCTTTCTTAGCCTTGTCCAGTTTTTATGCTAAGCTAAGCTAATTCTTCCCACCTTCAGTTCCCTGTTTAATCCACAGATGTAAGAGTGATATTGATCTTCCTTTATTAAGCGTAAAGGGTTTACTAAGCACTTCTCAAGCCTTTCAATCAAATTTCTCAGACGACATTTAGTTTTAATCAAAGTACAAGATAAAAAACTAAATTAAGCAAACAAGATTCATTTTTATACAAACATCTTTTTATTGGATATTTGGACTTCCTAGAGCTGGACGTCTTGCCCACTTCTCTACTTCCTCAGAAGAGTCACCGATTTGGGCTCCAGTCCAGTTCAGACCAGTTGCTTCCTGGTTCCTTGTAGTGCTGTTTTTTGTCCGTGTCAAAAGTCCACACTTGGTCCAGTCGATTCAAACCACTTGTTGCCTACGACGATGTTACAAGAGTAAACAATGGGAAAGTTGTATTTGATGTACAAACTGTTATACAATGGTATAAAGTCCCATCTGACCCTCGTGGTGTTGGTCAAAACCTCTCAAACATGTTGTGTACTTGTGCCTCATAAAACAAATGTATTCAGTAATACACCATTAAAACACACACAGCGAACAAATAAATCTACATAAAGTGAAGGTTGTTCCCTCGGCTGATCCGACATCCAATCATTACACATTTAAACTTTCTTGTACCTTTAAAACCACTCGTCTAAACTTCACATATGCAGGTTCGATTCTCCAAACATTTAATAAACTTCTCTGGATAATGGGAAATATACAGATAACGTAACTGTGCGTCAGTTAAAACAACACTTCTGACAGATCTGTGCCCGACAAAACTTTCCACCATCTGCGATTCGTACGTTAGCGTGCTAGGTCAGTGGTTTGGAAACACAATTCTCAACACTGGTGATGTGGAATTTAGCAGTTCCCAAAAAAAAATGCTTGCTAGAAGAAAGGATTTAAATGTTGAAAAGGAGAAAGCATTGAGCAAGCTAATGTTTTGAGTTACAGACGTTAGCATAAGTTAGCATAAATTTTACTCTTGTGCTGACTTATGCTAACGTCTGTAACTCAAAACATTAGCTTGCTCTATAATTAGCTAGGTCATAGAGCTAGATCTCGGGATTGTACTGTGCTCTTAAAATCCATTAGGTTTAAACATGGAATTCGATATATTAAGAATAATTTGATGGTTGGTTGACTGCTAAATGAAAGTTAGCTTCATCGTTATGTCTGCTAGGTGATCCATCTTGATCGTTGCACGGCTATGGGGAAATTTATTTTCTGTAAGCTGTAAAAACATTAAACAGTACAGACTTCACTTTCTATAAAAAAACAAAACTTTGTGACATTGACTTTTGTTTTCCATTTTGACCTTCCAGTTTAGAAACCACAACCATGCAGGAACTCATCTATAATTTATATATAATTATTATCACTATTTTTTGGTTTGATGCTTTCCAAACTACAGTACTTTCAGTTCTACTCTTTAAGGCACTGCGATGGTGGCAAAAAGAAGGCAGGAAGCAGCTAGTGTTGGAGACGAACTGGAGATAGAGCCATTTGAATCGAATGCATCATATTGTACAGATGAGTAAGTAGAGTAAGTAGAAACTCGAGCTTTGCATCAGAAACACAATATGACAATAATTTTTCCATTTGAAGGTCCAAACATCAAAAGCAGATTCAGCAGTTTACTTTGAAAGCTGGTGAATGCAAGCAAAGCATCTTCTGATTTATGAGCATCAGAACCTCAAAAAAAAAAAAAAAAAAAATCCAACCATTCTTGAATAAAAGTACCACCAGGTGTTTTAATATACTAATAAACTGTTCATCTTATCTCTGAACTCTTCAAACATACAACTCAAATGACAACACACAGGATCGTTTCTCAACATTATTTGGCACTAAAGTGGCTTTCAGAACAAATTTTATGACAGAGATGCCAAAAAAAAAGGCTTAGAAAAAAAAACCAAATTAAAACAGCTAAGATGTGTTTATTTCAGTCTTTGTATCTGGGGATTTAGTGGTACCAAATTCTGGTCAGAACCTTGCAGTACGCCCTCACAAGTTCAAGAAGTACAAAGATACAGCACCGGCCTTTAAAGACATATTGCTTCAGAATTTAAAGATGCAGTTTGTGAGACTTGAAGGAATCGATAAATCTTTTAACAGACAAACAAAAAAGAAGCTTCTGCAGCAGAAATCTCCCATTCCCAGAAGGCCAGGAGATTTAATCCTCCAACTTGCAAAAGAGTATATCTAATCTTTGATATCAACTCAAGCTCTACATAAAGCACGTCGTCTGGGCTCAGAAGGCAAAGAATAACGTAAATATATGATTATTTTATGGTGACAATGATTAATACGTAGCATAGGAGGAAAGAAATTACACTTCAGTGGTGTAACGGCACTTAAACCCAAAGACTGTTGCAGGACTTCGA
The DNA here is from genome assembly GCF_963930695.1 of Labrus bergylta. NCBI lineage: Eukaryota > Metazoa > Chordata > Actinopteri > Labriformes > Labridae > Labrus > Labrus bergylta. Next base: position 1,770,362 of record NC_089217.1, read on the forward strand.
TTCACAAGTTTTCCCTCACATCGATTTCTTTGACAGGGTTTGCGCAGCTTCATAGCAAAGCCAGAAATAAACCCGCTACTATGTGATAAAACAGACCTCATGAAGATAGTGAAATATGTGTTTTATGACTGCTAAAGAATTAAAAATCATACCGGTTATAAAACCAAAAACTAAAACACTTTAGTGTCTGCCGACCTCATGATAGTAGGCCACCAAGTAAAAACAAGCTGGTAATTAAGCTGTATCATTAACACACACTCACACTCACACACACACAGGATATGACATCATGGACAACCGTGATCAACACTTTACAGAAATAAAAAAACTAAGTGGCACTGTATCAGTCCAATAAAAAGATGAATTTCATGTTGTGATTTTAAATGCAAAGCCTCTGCGTAAAGCCTGCACATAGCGAATAATATGAAACAAACTACACAGTGTCATCAGCGTAGAAAGACAATCTGATATGAAAAACAACATTTGGCCATGATTTGTAGACTCCGTACCCTGAATTCACTCTCCTTAGTTGTGCCGTCATGATAAACCAGGACCCCTGATGGGCCAGTGGCGTGTACCGTATAGTGGGTTATCATTGGTCGATTATTGGAGGTCAAATTACATCCAACCTCATGCTGTGGGATTCTCTGCGTTCTGTACTTGTTCTCAAAAGATGCGATATTCTGGAGAAACACTGACCTCAGATGAGGCAAATTAGCCTTACGTTATTAGTTCATAGACTTTGTTGTAACACAATGTGGAAGAAGTGGTCGCAAAGTGTCCTGGAGAAGCTGTACCTCCAATTTGGACTTCCAGAAAGATTTTGAGTGACAAAGAGAAAAACATTTAGGAACGTCTCATTACTTCACGTATTCTCTTCAACTATCCAAAAATCTTCATTTCTCGTGTGGCCCTTTTTTTCTTCAGTCCTTGGATCTTTAAACTTAAAATTTGCAGTATACAGAGGCCAAACACAGAAACAGCTAGGAATGAGGATTTGACAAACCTAAAGCCCGAGCTTCGATTAAAAAATAACCCTTTGTTTTCACAGAGCTCCCATTTGCAGCCATTTAATGGTCACCATTTTGCATCCCTCCTCGGTATTTGTTTTGGGATGCAAAGTGGAAGTAAGCCATACAAGCGCTTCCACCACGCTAAGTATATTTTAACACTTCATTTCTTCAAGTCCAAAAACTCCTCCCCCTGCAGTCCTTATGTGGTCAACAGTTTCCTGTGGCTCCGCTAGCTCCTCCCACTTACATCCCTACATCGTCAAACTTTCAGCAGAGTCCATGAGCTCTTCCTCCTCTGAGTCTTTGAATGGAAAACAACATCCTGTGTTTCAGTAGCCAAAAGCTCCTCCCCCCTGACCCCTCCATGATGTCAGAGGTCAAAGGTCAGTGACCTTGTTCTCCAGGGCGGCGGCGATCTGTTGCAGGCGCAGGGTGAGCTGTTTATTCTGGGCTGCTGGGTCATCGTCCAGCGACTGGATGATCTGAAGAAGATAATACAACACTTATTTTTGTACTGTATGGAAGATTGTATACAGATTTTGATGTCTAAAATAAATTTACTCTCCATTATTTCTTGAAATTGATTTAGTAATAAAGACAAGAACATTTCGTAGCGGGACTGATTGTGTTGAAAAATGGAGAGAGGTTAGAATGCAGAAAGATTTAAAGACCGATGCCGAGCTGGCTAAACACTGACGCTTCAGTGCCCGCAACATGGCAACCATCGACTCTAGAGAGAAGGGGGCGAGGGAGACAGCTCTCTCCACTGCTTTCAATTGGCCTGCAGTACCCATTTTAAACACTAGTAGTCAGAGTTACATATTGCTCCTTTAACACTGAGTTTGGAAGTTTTTCTTACCACATCGTAGTACTTGCTGGCGTACTGGTACAGCTGATGTAAGGCCACCTGGGTGTTCAACTTCTCTGTGTGTTGCTAAAATGGGAACACAAATGTTGCATAAACAGATTTATACAAAACCTCAGGATATTAAAAACACATCTATCTATCTATCTATCTATCTATCTATCTGTTACATATAGAAGAAGGTCATTCATACCCTGGACACCTCAGCAAGGTGTGTGTTCATGTCCTGGTCACTTACTGGAACCATTTGTCGGATGCCCTTGTAATAACTGGGAAAAACACACACAATCAAAACCTCAAATCCCATCAAGTAATAAAACGGTACGTGTACAGTCAGACTTTCTGCCCATACTCTTACAAACTCTTTCAATATGCTATATATTTAGTACACAGACTCACTCATCCACCATCTTCTTATACGTTGAAATCTCTTTTGCATAGAGCAGCTTGTTGCTTGGAGACTCCTGCATTGAGAGAGAGAGAGAGCGAGAGAGAAAAGGATAAATGATTGTCTTAATTTCCAAAAAGAAACACTCAACTGCTCCTGTATTGTTAATTATCATCAGTCTGTGAAGTTCAAACTGTACAGACTTTATTTTGTGATTAAGTGTTGTAATTAACTCTTCCTCTGCAGCCAGTTTGAAATCAGCCTTCCTCCTCAGCCTCCTGTGTCCCAGAGACACGTCGTCCTAAATACACACCATAAATCTGCTTATGGGAACTATAGCACCTTATGAACTCACCCAAAAATAATCCGATTTATCTCAATTTACTTTGGTATTAAAATAATCCTATACATCAATTGATTTACTGCAAACAGGAACTATTTGTAGGTAATTTGGCATAAAAAAATTGTGACTTATTTTTTAGAAAAGGGGTTTCCAGTCCCTGCCTGAAGCATACTATTATGTTAAAATTATCCTCTTGATTTTACGGTTTAGGTAGGAGTTTGATTTGTAACTTTTTTGTAAATTTTAACAATCAACATAAGAGTTTTTTTCCTTCTAACTAACATGAACATACCCTATGGAGGCCGTATGAATTATGTTTTTTCTCAGTGTTTTACTGCGTAGCATTGTGGTGAAAATGTACAACTTTACGCTAATTTATCGTAAAATCACCCCGACTCCCCTAAAGATATTAAATCCAGGTTTAATAAAAAATCAGATTTATAACAGTAGGTATAATCTGTATTTGTGTGAACTGACTCTGCTGAGTTTGTGCTCCGTCTTGGTGCAGGCGTCCATGAAGGTCTGAGAGATGACGTGCAGCGAAGCGTCCACCACCTCCGTTACATGCACGTCGAAAATAAAGTGAGGGTTCCTCAGGATGTTTACCCAATACCGCAAAGGCAAGCTACAAAACAAAGGAAAAAATGTCAGAACAACTTATGAACAACTTATTCCTAGTCTTGCATTAAAAAAGAAAATCAAAATCAAAAAGTGTAAGAAGTGGTTTAATGCTGTGCTAAGTTGCTCTTACATTAGCTGCATACATTAGCATGTCGGCTAACAAGACTGAGCTCTTACTTTGAAGGGCAAGAACACAACAGCAACTGACTTTTATTCATTTTTGAAGATACAGGTTACGTACTCAGGAAACAACAGAAACAAGTCTGGAAACTGTCAAATATTTACGACCAAAAGTTGAACTCTCACACGTGTTCATGTATTCCAGTTTCTACAACGTTAGCAAAGAACTCAAATCACCTGTTAGTCTTCCAGATGTGCAGCGTCTCCTCATCCACGTTGTCGTGTCTCAACGCCTGTTCGTCCAAGAAGTCAAAGAAGTATTTGACGGCGGGCGGAACGACGGAGCCCGAACACAACACGCTGCGGAAGAAATCGTCCACAAACTGCTGCAACGTACCCTGAAACACACGAACATCGTACACTTTTAAACGAGGAAATCATCGTTTTGCTTGCTTCTGTTTTTTAAATGTTATCCGCCCAGTAAATATATGAATATCCTGCTTTTATATCTTTTATATTTATTTAGCAGCCGTACCTTGACAGAGAGCAGTCTGGTCAGGTAGATCTCCGTGATGGCTTTGGTCATCGCCTTGTCCTTCATGCTGCCTCGCTTCGACTTCACCTCGTCGATGTCGTCCGTCGGCCTCACCAGGTGGAAGGTGTTATCGTCCTCAAGCAGAGCGTTTTCTGTGCGAGGGAGACGAAGAGTTGCACAGCTTTTAACGTCTTTGTTCAGTCAGAAGAGAGGAATACTGCAGCGTTAAAACGACTTAATTTCAATATTTATTCTTCTTAAAAATGTTCAAACCCAGAGAAATCAATCGTTCATTCCATGTTTGGTTTCATTAATTCAATAATTTGTCAAAAAGGAAAGATGGAAATCTACAAACACTTTATGTTAGATGATAAAACGTTCATGAAGATGTCAACAATGTCTTGTAATTTGCTTTTGTTGTATGTTTTGCTTTAATCTAAATGCAATTACCTTTATTCTCTGGATCTGAGGCATGAACGTAAACAGAAGGACAGGTTCAGAAATGAAAACACTTTTTTTAAATGATGTCACCTTGAATACTTTGCAAAGATCTTTTTATGTATTTCGTTCAACAAAAAGGGAAAAATATGCAATTTTAAACTAAGTTTTCACTGATTTTAAAGGTCACATATTTTTCAAAATCCTCTTCACCATGTTTCTCTAACTCTAACATGTGTCTCTAGTCCGTCTACAAACCCCCCAATGATGAGAAATGTCCATCCTCTCCGTCTTTCACCTGCTCCACTTTTCAGAAAATGTGTGCTCAAACAGGCCGTTTGGAGATTTTCCCTTCATGACATCACAAAGGGCAGTAGCCCCTCCCCCAGGTGGGTGACACTCCCACAGCTAGATGTTTGTTCTGCCCTCTGAGTCTGCCTTCTCACCGTAAACAATAGGACATGGAGCGAGAAAGACCGAGACACCCAAGTCCTTCCAGAGAGGGGGCGTGGTCAGACACAGCTCATTTACATATTTAAAGGTACAGACACAGAAACAGCCTGTTCTGAGCAGGGCTGAAATAGAGGGGTTTATAGACATGATCAAATACAGGATCAGAGTGGATTTAGAACAAGAAACTTCACACACATGTTTTGAGGAGCTCTGAGACTTATTTAAACTGGATGAAGAGGAGGAGGATATGTGACCTTTAAGATGAAAACAACACTCTTTAAACATCTAAACATGACATTTCGGACATCAAAGATTTTACTGCACGATTTTCAATTCAATCAGAAAGTTAGAAGCTCTGAAATATGCGGAAAAACTGAACTTCAGTGCTATGTGTACGTGTGTGTACGTGTGTGTGTGTGTGTGTGTGTGTGTGTGTGTGTGTGTGTGTGTGTGTGTGTGTGTGTGTGTGTGTGTCCATACTCTCTTCGTAGCTGTCTTGGTGCTGGTGGAAGGACTGCGTGTGCAAAACTCTGGACAGAACCAGCGTGGCGTTATCCCGGACCTTAAAACACAAGAAAATATGAAACGATTAATCTTGATTCTGTTAAAGGGAAGTACGCCCTCAGTTATCACCGAGCACTTTGTCTTAGAGACGCTTTCTTTGTCTGTAATTATCTTTAAATGTCAGAGGGGACGACTGGAGGAGGAGTAAATTCGATCCAAAGACAACTGGACTTTGCTGAAGTTCTTGAGGACGTTTCACCTCTCCTCCTTCTTCAGCTCTAAACTATCTGGTGGGCGGAGCTAGAAATGTAAGCCTCTGTGGATCTTCATTGAAGTCCAGTTGCCTTTGGACCAAGCTTCCCAATTGGGATATCTTTTATGTTTTTTTTATCAAACTAAACTCACGTTGTAATGAGCCAGAGTGTTCAGTTTCTTCCAGCGTCCTTCTTTCTGCGACGTCAGGTCGAGGTCGGACAGGATCTGACCGGTGGAGCCAGGACGCCATTCTGTGCAGGGATGAGAAGTTGACTTTAAAGATTTATTTTTTGGCTTTTTGTTCTTTTATTTAGAGACAGGACAGTGGATAGAGTCGGAGATCAGGAAGGAAGAGAGAGAGAGAGAGAGAAAGAGTGGGGAATGACATGCGGGAAAGGAGCCACAGGAGCCGCCCGCCTGGAGGACTTTAGCCTCCATACATGTGGCGCGCACTATAACCACTACGCCACCGCTGCACCAAAAAAGTACTTTAAATGTTTTTTTTTATTAACATGAGAGAAAGAGAGGAATAATAGAAAACCTCTCTTTGATTCTGTTTTTCTTGCTATCTTTGTTTTGTCTTTTTTCTGTCCTCAGGTCTGCATTGTGAAGAGATCTGAGCCAACTTGAACCAACCTGCTCTCCATGATGTAGAACAAATGTTTCAGTGTAGCTCCTTGAGAGCTTTTTTTTTCTTCTTTGTTTTAATTCATAAACGTCTTTTTTTGAAAAGAAAAGTTCCAATATTTAGGTTTCTTGTCTTGCCACCAAATGTTCTGAAGCCCTTCAGTTCACTCACAGACCTGCAGGGGGAGACAAACTCCTGGTTTTGTGGCTCTGGTTTGCATCATTGTCTTTAGAGCAGGCTTTAGGTCAGGGTCCTGACCTCCACAATACTAAATATATTGTATATTAAAGTTAGTAAACACAGTCTACTGTAGGCCATAGCTAATGCCAAAAAAAAAAAACTTGCAGAGTCCGTCTGTCTGTCGTTCCGTTGTGCAGAAACTTCATCCCTGCCTGTCTTCCTCTGTCCACAATAATAAACACCAAAAAGGCTAAATGAAATGTATCCAAGATGAATGTATACACACATTAATATGAGCAGAAAGCTGGACGTGTTTTGGATGTCTGCGGTCTCCAGAGCTTTGTGAAGTCAAAGTGGGGTCATGTGAACCACTGTATGATTCATTTGTTTACACATCTGAAGGTTAATTGTTGACTTCTGATGTGTGTTTGTGTCTCACCCAGTGCAACACTCTCCACCTTTGGTCTCTGTGAGTACGGCAGATTTCTGTACACCTGATCGATGATCTTCTCTTTCACCTGGAGACACAGGAAGTTAGGTATTTAAAATAGAAGAGTATTTGATAGAAAATCCTGGTCGGAGGTCGGCTGAAATCCAAAATGAGAAAAGTCTCACTCGACCCAGAGAGCAGACGTGATAACAGATTTTGTCTCCTGATGTCAGAGCAGGTGAAAAAAAAAAAAAAAGGGAATTAAACGCACCTGTGTGATGGAGTCACAGTTCAGCACCTTCACCGGGGTCACATCTGGTCCCTCTCCGTGCACCAACACCTGCAGAGTCTGACATCACACACACACACACACACGTCTGTGAGCCACACACACACATCCTGACAGCGTGCTCGGACTCCTAACTCTGAAGCGAAAGCGTATTTACCTCGGCTGCAGCTAACAATTGTTTTTATTATTGATCAGGTTGCTGAATATTTTTAGTTTTTTAAAAATGAAATGTCTAAAAACAAGTTAAAACTGCTGATCCAAGTTTCCTATAGAGCCCCAAAACACGTCTGCAGATGTCTTCTTTTGGTCCGGACTGTGATGTCACCACCACCACCTCCGTCCTCACTTAACTTCATGAGTATGGTCTTTTACCTGCTCTTTAATAAAGCGCCTTGAGATAACATTTGCTGAGTGCACTGTGTGTACTCACCAGCACAGAGTACTCCACGTCGTCTCCCAGCAGCCCCGTGTCGTTCAGAGTGTATTTGGCTTTCTTCATCTTGGCATCGACCGGACCTTTCTCCACCTGATGCTTCAAGGCCTTAAAGAGTTTGTACAAAGGCTCTCCTGCTGTGTCCTAAATCAAGAACACACACACGCACACCTCAGTGAGCGTTTACACCAAACATCACTTTACAGAACAACAGAGGAACAAATTAAAAGTTTAAAGGTCACATATCCTCCTCCTCTTCTTCAGTGTAAATAAGTCTCAGAGCTCCTCAAAACATGTGTGAAGTTTCTTGTTCTAAATCCACTCTGATCCTGTATTTGATCATGTCTATAAACCCCTCTATTTCAGCCCTGCTCAGAACAGGCTGTTGCTGTGTCTGTACCTTTAAATATGTAAATGAGCTGTGTCTGACCACGCCCCCTCTCTGGAAGAGCTCGGGTGTACTCGGTGCTTTCTCGCTCCATGTCCTATTGTTTACGGTGAGAAGGCAGACTCAGAGGGCAGAACAAACACCTAGCTGTGGGAGTGTCACCCACCTGGGGGAGGGGCTACTGCCTTTTGTGATGTCATGAAGGGAAAATCTACAAAACGGCCTGTTTGAGCACACATTTTCTGAAAAGTGGAGCAGGTGAAAGACGGAGAGGATGGACTTTTCTCATCATTGAGGGGTTTGTAGACGGACTAGAGACACATGTTAGAGTTAGAGAAACATGGTGAAGTGGAGTTTGAATAATATATGACCTTTAAATTCTGAGTGTGGGTTTAAGTATCTTTCATTTCAATGTTGTCGAAGAGGTTTTTGACATGTTCCGACCTTCAAAGACTTTGTTGAGATTTCAATGTAAAAAATAAAATGTCCATATTGTTAAAAGCAGGAGCTGAAGCATCGCTCTCTTTGTGTCTGTGGTTGAAGGTTGTTGAATTACAAACACACTGAACATCAGCTCCTCCTGTCACAATCAACTTTAGAAAAATTTTCAAATTGGCCAAAAAAGAAAAAACACAGACAAGCTTAAAAAATACAGAAAACAGTTTTCAGAAAGAAAAGAGAGGAAAAGTCTCCTGCAGTCTATTACAAAGGACAGAAACAAGAGAAGAAGAGAAACAGAAGACAAGAGAAACAGATCGAAGTCAAAGTGAAAACACAACAGAGAGAACAAGTGAGAGAATGAGTGTTACCCGGAGGAACTGATAGAGACAGATGGACATCCAATTACAGAGCATCCTCTCCACCACCGTCTCCGACCTGCACAAACCAGACGAGAGAGGAACATCATCACGACTGTGCACAGGACGTGTTGAGAACATCTGTGGCTTCATACTGTTTGTGATTGTTAAAAAAAAAAAGTCTTTAAACTCTTTGAAAACAATCTTCCTGTTGGAAGCTGCAGGGTTCTGTACAGCCGTTATTCTTCCTGCAGCTGAAAGTCCAGATTTTCATCTTCTGTCTCATCATCAAATATATTTGTCTATGACATCATTACATTTTTTTTTTTACATATGGTCTAAATCTGTGCCTGCACGCTTTTGCCTCACTGCTCAAATACCATCGTCTGCTCAAAGGACTTTTTTGAAGCTGAAATTTTTCACGAAAATTTTCAACTTTTTTGAAGCCAAATTTTTTTCACAAAAATGTTCAACGTTTTTCATCGCTGCTCCTCACCTCCTCAGCATGAGTTTGGGGTTTTTGTTCTGCACGTGCTCGTCCATCAGCTCCAGCAGCAGCGTCCTCATGATGTCCGTGTAATACTCCAGCTTACCGTGCAGCGCCACCGTCAGGAGGGAGGCGAAATAACCACGAGCCCGGGCGTTGAAGTCTGGACGGCTCTCCAACGTGCGGATGAACTGGAGGAGGAAAACAAAAACATGATGGATTTTATATTAAACTTCAGAAATCAGAAACAGTCAAGATAAAGTTCCTTGTTTACATCACAACAAGGAATGTTTATAAATGGAGCGAGGAATCTGCTGCGTATTTAATGAGTGATTATAATCAGTAATCTGCTCCTCTGTGCTCTGATCTCTGTGCTCTGATGGTGCAGAGGGGAAAAACAACGGACCAATAGAAAATGCAGCAGCTGAATGTTTTGCCGTTCTCCGCGCTCGGCTGCATTTTGAATCATGTCTTATTATCCTCCACTTCCCGTTTGATTGAGTCCTTCTTTTAAAAAAAAAAAAGAATGCATGTTTGGTCTTGAAAGGTTTTCTGTCGCTCTTTTTTTATCCAAACTTGTTAAAACCACTGAAGCCTAAAAAGTTTCTCCCGCTTTCAGACAGCTGAAAGAAATGAACATCACCAGGAATTCAAACTCTGAGGTGATATGTTTAAGAGGAGAGTTTTCTCAAACCCGTGACAGAGCTCCAGACTCACATTGATGAGGAAAGTTTTGCTGTTCAGCAGGTTAGAGAACTGGTTAAGCGCCTGGGCCACGATGGCCTTGCGGGCTTCTGGGATTTGTAGTTTTCTGGTTATCATGCCGTCGTTGGCACCGTCCTTCGAGGGCAGGAAGAAGTTTCTGTCGGTGTAGGTTTTATAGTCCAGGAAGGGGATCCGGGCCTCGCTCACATCGCTGGTGTGGTCCTCCATTTCTATCATCAGATCTGACAGAAACACAGAATACATTTAAATATCCACTTCTCTATTTCTGGTAATTTTACATTTTTTTCTTTAAAGCTGCGATTGATGAAGTATTCACACTCTTTTATAAAGTCTGCTGACCTCCCTGAAAGCTCATTAACAGATTCTGTCAGAAACAGAAAAAAACGGTCCACAGAGCCCGCCAACAAGTCCTGCAGGGACATTTCTGAAGTCGGAGCCAAAGTGCTGCTTTTTTCTGCTGAATCTTTTCTTGGCAGTGCTCACATTATGGAGATTAAACTGTCAGGAGCGTCCACGTTCCTTTTTAAAATCTGTGAACGCTACTCGTAACAAGACGCCGACAGGAATTCGGCTGCGTCTGCTGCTTGGCCTTGGATGCCAGCAGGGGCGTGTCCAGAGGGGCAGCAAGGGCCCCCCCCTTGACATCTTATTGGCCACCCCAGGTGCCAAACCAAAAACCTTGCCGAAGAATGCTTCACCCTTAAAGTCCAGTTAGTTTGACCAGTGTGAGTGCTCCTATCTGTGCTCAAGCGAGGTACACCTCCTTGATTTGGCACGCTTGGAAGAGGTTTGCGTCGGCACGGGCACAAGCACCTGAATGCAACTTTTATCGATCCCTTCTTCCAATATGAAAGGGGGGCAATCGTGATTCAGAACAGTAAAGAGCAACTGGGTGCCCTAAAAGTCTAAACGGGCCTTTTATTTTTTTAAAGATTAATTTTTGGGGCTTTTTGTGCCTTTAATGGAGAGACAGGACAGTGGACAGAGACGGAAATCAGTGAGAGAGAGAGAGTGGGGATCGACATGCGGGGAAAGGATCCACAGGCTGGACTCAAACCTGGGCCGCCTGCTTTGAGGACTACAGCCTCCATATAATTTAATTTAGTTTTTTATTTTATTATTGTGTCATATATACATCCATTACATGACACTATAAATTAAAAACGTTCCCGGATCAGAGTGCACTAGGCTCTAAGCTAGATTCATTCTCAAGAAACAAAAAGAGAAATCAAGAAGTCAAACTAATCAAACAGAAGATCCTGTCTTCTTTTCCAAGCTTTTGAAGCAAAATTAGCAAAGTTTAAACACATCAAACTTAAACAGCCCATTCCAGTTTCTGCACATCTGTCCGCCCCAATATTTTAGATTTTACTTCAGGAAACAATAATTATCTTAAATCATCAGATTTTTCTACAATGCAAAAAGAAAATGGGACTCCGTTTCAACTTCGTCCAACTCACACATCTCACACAGTCTGTTTTCTACTGGAATATTTTTGAATCGACCGACTTCAATGTCTATATGGGACGCGCGCACTAACCACTGGGCCACCAGCGCCCAACTGACCTTTTTAAAAAATGGATTCCTTTAGACTTTATTTGGTGTATCACTTTTTTTGACTTTATTCCTGTAACTCCTCAGCTGTCAGGTGACTCTCTGTTTACCTGTGAACTCTTTCTTGCAGCGATCTCGGACGCTCTCCTCCAGATTCTCCAGCTGGTGTTTCACCTTCTCGTACTCTCGCTCTGCCTGCTGACTCTTCCTCCTGTTAGCACACACACAGGGATATATTTACACTTACAGAACGGCTGTTTCTTCCCGCTCATAGATCTCTCTGGGCGTTGTGTTCACACCTGTAGCAGTAGACGGAGATGGCGATGAAGAGCAGCATAGGTACGATCACCGCAGGGATGATTATAGCCAGAGGGATGTCGTCTTTGGTGGCGTAATACACCGAGCCCACGATCCACTCGCCGTTACCAAACTGAACCTGCAGAGAGACTCAGACTTTACACTCTCTAGAGTCATCTCCCTATGAGACAACATTAAGGACATGTTTGGAGGTTGTTCATGTAAAGCGTGTAAACATTGGTCGGCGGTGTGTTTACCACCAGCTCCAGCGGTTCGTTGGCCGTGTCTCTACGCTGCCGTTTGGTTTTGGGTTTGGTTTTGGCTTTGGGCTGAGTTGAAGGAGCCTCCAGGATCAACTTATCATCCTGGACGACAGAAGAAAAATTCTACAATTACAATTCTACAATTCACTTAGCAGACGCTTTTATCCAAAGCGACGTACATCAGAGAGTAAGAACAACACAAGCAAGGATCTAGAAAAAAGGGAACAATGTCAGTAAGAGCAAACGATCAGCTTTGAGTCTGATTGGACACACAGGTGCTGACAGGAAGTGACCAGAGGCAAAGCACAACATTGAGGGCAGTTCTTGAGAGCTCTAATCAGTATAGAAACCATCTTATAAGTCGTCGTTATCAAACAAAAACCATCGTCATTACCATCATCATCATCAATAATATGGAGACCATCATCATTAAGTTAGTAGGTATTCATGAAAGAGCTGGGTCTTTAGCTTTTTCTTAAAGGTGCAGAGGGACTCTGCAGATCACATGGAGTTTGGAAGTTCATTCCACCACCGGGGGGCGACAGAGGAGAAGAGTCTAGTCAGCGTTTTAGGACCCTGTTGTGAAGGTTGGATCAGACGCCTTTCATTGGCAGAGCGTTTAAAGGTAAAAACCTGGATTTACCTGCAGGATGTTAACGTGACACGATGCATCCCCGACAAACGCCTGCGCCTCTTTGGCTGTCATGGCCTTGGAGAAACCTCGACCCTGACGCACACAGAGGAAACATCAGGAAAGTTAACTCAGGGGAGGGGGGGTAGAGACGTATAAAGAGTGACATTGAGTGTTTTGATCGTGCGTCCTCCTCACGGTGACGATGATGACGCTGGTCTCTGTGATGATGTTCTTGGTGAGATTGTTGAAGGAGGGGTTCGGGTGGTAGTTGAAGTGCTTCAGCTCCTCCTCCACGTTGTCCAGGTGGAGCAGCGTCCTCAGGGACTGGCTGTCCTTACTCCAGTCCACGGGGGGAGAGAGGAACTGGAGGAAGGTGTCGTTCTTACTTGTGGCAGTCGCGGTGAACTGAGGGAGAAAAGGGGCAAAAATGTAAAAAGTCACATCATGAAAAATACACTTTGAACTACAAATAAATACACTTTGAAAAGATAAGTCCATCCTCTCCGTCTTCTGCCTGCTCCACTTTTTAGAAAATGTGTACTCAAACAGGCCGTTTTTTTAGGTTTTCCCTTCATGACATCACAAAGGGCAGTAGCCCCTCCCCCAGGTGGGTGACACTCCCACAGCTAGGTGTTTGTTCTGCCCTATGAGTCTGCCTTCTCACCGTAAACAACAGGACATGGAGAGAGAAAGACCGAGTACACCCGAGCCCTTCCAGAGAGGGGGTGTGGTCAGACACAGCTCATTTACATATTTAAAGGTACAGACACAGAAACAGTCTGTGGCCAATCAGGCCTGAGCTAGCCAAGCACATTTAGCAGATTAAAATATTTCCCTCAGGAGGTGGTGGAGACCAAAAAAGGAGCAAAAAAAGAGACTCAATATTTGTACACTAAGCGGAGGAAAGAAATGAAGTTACAGGTTTTGTTGAGTCTGAGTGTTTTGTGTTGTCAGGTTTTTTGGTGCAGTTGTCACTTTTACTTCCTCCCTCTGTCTCTCTCTCTTTTCTCTCTCTCTCTGTCTCTGCCCCCCCCCCCCTTTCCTCCTCTCTTCCCGGTTCAGACAGACAGGGATTGATGAGGTGACGATGAAACGACTTCTCCTCCTCTTCTTCCCCCCGCAGCGAGTCCTTCCTGAGAGACTCTGTCACTCAAAAGGTGCTGAGCGGTGAAATCGAAGCGTCGGCTCTTTCTCTTTGCGTCCCGTCTCTGACTCAGAGTGTCAGCCATGGCTGCAGACCCATGCACACCCAGGAGATTGAAATATCTGATTCTGATCCTGTGAGTGTCGTCCACCTCTCTTATTATGTAGGTTATTAAATTGTACATGTATCATACCGCTGCATTTATTGATTTGGCATTTAGAAACTGTCTAACATTTACTCCTTACAAAGGAGTTCAAACCACCAAATAAAATAAAAAAACACAAGAAGGAGGAGGGAAGTAGAGGAGAGGAGAGGGGAGAGAGGAGAGAGGAGGAAAGGAGAGGAGAAAGGAGGAGAGGAGAGGAGAGGAGGGGAGGGGAGAGGAGGAGAGGAGAGGAGAGGAGAGGAGAGGAGAGAGGAGGAGGGGAGAGAGGAGGAGATAAATATTTGACTGTTTTCAAAAAGATTAGTTCATTTTAAAGCACAGAAAGTCTTGAGGAGCGCAAAGTGTCAAACTGATGTTAAAAGCATTATTGAACTGTTTATTTTTTTAAAACGTCGCAGACAGCATTTTGAAGTTTTTTCCACCGTGTGAAGTCGTTTAAAGTTGCAGAGGATTGATAAAAGGTGTCAAGAAAGAAAACGAGAGGAGAGAGAGAGTAACTTTGTGCAGAGTGGTGAAGTCAGGATCCAGAGAGGACATAATAAAACACCACTCTAAAAAGAACAACAACCGCCATTAATCTGCCCGACAACAGCCGCACTCACCTCCACAGGAGAGGTCATCAGCAGGAAGTCGTCAAAGCGCAGGACTTTCATGGTCGCTCTCTGGATCAGGTCGAAACCGCTTCCCGTCACCATGATCTTTCGACCGCCACTGAAAACAACAAAGAGGTTCATTTCACCACTTTTACACTTTGACCTTTTCATTAATCTGAAAGAGAAGTTTTAATAAAAGCTAAATGTTCATTAAACTGGCAATACTGGATATTTGAACTCCGCTTGATGCTAACGATAATTAGCATGGGAGCTAAGTGAATCTGTGTAGAATACCTTCTTATTAAACTCTTTATATGTGATTTTTCACGATAAATATAATAGAAATTAAGTATATCCTCTGAAAATAACTCTGTGAGTCATGACTGTCTACAATGGGTGTAACACCCGAGTCCCACTGTCTGTGATGCTTTCAGAGTTTTCAGAGTCCTATCTTCACTTTGTTTACATCGCCAGGACGGCCGGCTGACTCCTCCCCTCGTGTATAAAAGTTGTTTAATTGAGGGAGTAGAGAAAAGAAGAATAACATACTGTACTCACTGCTTAACTGTGTTTCTAGATCACGCTCATTTCAGGTAAATTTACATGCAGTGTGAAGATACCAGCATAATAAAGATCGCTAGCATTAGCATGCTAACTCAACAATGCAGCGCGAGTTGTTTTGGTTTCATGCTGGTGCTCAAGGGCGACATCTGCTGGATCAAAAAATATATAAAGCCTTTAAACAGCAGCTCAAAACATAAACAAACAGAAGACCTGCTCACCACACGAAGCTGTCTTTGGGGGAGTAGTCAAAGATTTTGGGGTTTTCAGAGTACTGGAACTTGTCGGGGAGGTTCTTAGTCGTGTTTCTCCCGTTATCTAACGGTCACTGAGAATGACTCGGTGGGAACCTTCCCCACCTTCCCGTCTTACAGGTGATCACTTCACCGAACGACAGGCTGAAGAGAAGGGGGGGGAAAGAGAGCATTACTCAAAGTTGTTTTTTCTTCTATCAAACAGAATAAAAAGTAAAAGCCTTACACTTCACAGGGAACTCCTCCCACTAAGACGGAGACGTCGTCTTTGGTTGCGGTGTCCAGCCTCTTTCCACTGATGGTGATCACGGTTCCTCCGGCTGCAGGACCCCTCGACGGCTCGACGGAGATCAGCTGAGGGTCCTGGAACAGAAGATACTGAATCAACTCTGAGTGCATGATGGGTAAGAGCGGATCTCAAAACAAGTGTCATGTAAAAGAGCGTAACACCCCTAATGTGCAAATTACTTTTGTTAAAGTTTATTTTGGGGCTTTTGGAGTCAGAAGTCGTGGAGAGAGAGAGAGACAGAGAGAGAGAGAGAGAGAGAGAGACAGAGAGAGAGACAGAGAGAGAGAGAGAGACAGAGAGACAGAGACAGAGAGAGAGACAGAGAGAGAGACAGAGAGAGAGAGAGAGACAGAGAGACAGAGAGAGAGAGACAGAGAGAGAGACAGAGAGAGAGACAGAGAGAGGGGTGTGACCAGAAACTGTGAATATTAACGATGTCTGAGCGCTATCGGCATTCTGAACCACTTCTCTTGACCGCTTCCATCGCTGCAACACCTGTTGACCTGATAACTGCTCTCATATCTGACAAACCGAGGGGCGTCCAAAACGGTCATGGGGGGTCTTAAAAGCGCCTACCTTCTCTGGTCCAAACAAATCCAGAGCATTCAGGAGCAGAATCTAAAGTTAGAAGGAGGACATACTGGCTGCTGCATTGTTGTCAGAGAAGCCAGCACTTCAACATAGCATGTTTCCTTAATGATCAGATAGTAAGATACCTTTATCATCTCACTCTCTACACATCTCTCTGACTGGACCTTTAAATAATCATGTTACAGAGAGAAATATAAAAGATGCTCTTGCCGCCGTCCTGCAGGTTCCAACACTTTGATCACATCAGAACATTTGAAAGTTTGGAACTCGAATAAGTGAATAAAGAAATCGGTGCTCTTGTAAAAACGTCACCACGGGGGGAGTCTCATTTTCCCCCGGTGCTGCAGAAATGTTGATAAAGGCGACCGGCGTCTGCAGCTGAAGTCCACCAGCTGCTTGGTTTCCTGTTTGTGTTTCGAGAGTTTTGAGCGGCGCTGACAGCATGACAAATAAAACTAGAGGGGATATTAAATCCCCGCTACACCCCGAGGATAAAGCAGCCTCCAAATGTAAGAAGGCAATCTGTCTGGAGAGTTAAAAACGCAGCGGAGGAGCCGGGCGTGTGAAAGACATTATTTATGGTTGCTTGGGAGGGAAGAATAAATAAAGGTGTAAATATATAAAACAATGTTTTGTAAATCAGCGCAGCTCGAGTGAGCGCCGTGCGGCTGCTGAGTCGCTCTCAAGCTAACGTTTGTTTGTTGATGTTTCAGATTTGTTCTCGCTGTTCTGCCAGACACAAGAATAAATATAGAGACAAAACTCAGAGCAAGGAGGAGGAGGAGGAGGAGGAGGAAGAGGAGGAGGGGGAGGAGGAGGAGAAG
>NC_089217.1:1787624-1894736 GCF_963930695.1 Labrus bergylta
ATTAACTTTCTGTCAGCTCAATGAGACAAAAAAAAAAAAAGAAAAGAAATATGAACGTGATCGTCGGGATTTAAATTAAACGACTGAGCGGAGACGCTGGGGACAAAAACAGAACAGCAGGTGAAACTTGTTTATTTTGATCACATTTTGGAGAAGCTGCTGGATTTCCACAGGTTGGTGCAGCAGTGGATTTGTATGCGAGGGATATTTCCACACTGCTGCTTCTTCAGGGAGCTGATTTCTCTGCACAACACTAAAAAAGAAGGCTGAGTGCTTCAAGTTTGTCATAAAGCTTTTAATGTTTCAGGGATCTGATCTGCGGGGATTGAAGTGTTTGTGTCACACAGGTTTCAGGAAGTGAAATGTTTCAAGTAACAAGATGTTTCTGATGCTCGCACATCTGGAAAACCACGTTAGAGAAAAGGTTTCTTTAAATACCATGAAAAACACTTTCTAACTCTAATATGTGTCTAGTCCGTCTACAAACCCCCCAATGATGAGAAAAGTCCATCCTCTGCGTCTTTTCCCCTGCTCCACTTTTCAGAAAATGTGTGCTCAAACAAGCCGTTTGGAGATTTTCCCTTCATGACATCACAAAGGGCAGTAGCCCTCCCCCAGGTGGGTGACACTCCCACAGCTAGGTGTTTATTCTGCCCTCTGAGTCTGCCTTCTCACCGTAAACAATAGGACATGGAGCGAGAAAGCACCGAGACACCCAAGCCCTTCCAGAGAGGGGGCGTGGTCAGACACAGCTCATCTACATATTTAAAGGTACAGACACAGAAACAGTCTGTTCTGAGCAGGGCTGAAATAGAGGGGTTTATAGACATGATCAAATACAGGATCAGAGTGGATTTAGAACAAGAAACTTCAGAGCTGGGATCGGCGCCAGCCCCCCCGCAACCCGGTAAAGATAACGGATGTATCATAGTATATACTCACAAACATATACTGTGCAGGTTTTTAAATTGACTGATCAGACGTACCCGATAAGTGAAGATGACCTGAGATTTTCCCGTCCTCCCTCCCTCCACTTCTATCTCCACCGCTCCCATGTGGGTCGGTTCAACCGGGATGTCGGACGGCGGGGCTCGCCTTGCTGGCCGATCTCACATACCACACTGTGGACAGGAAGAGAGGGAGGGGTTACAAACATCAGAGGTGTCAAACTCATGCAATCTAAAGATGTTGTGCAAACTGTAACTCAAAAAGCACGTCAGAATCAACATTTACACGATGAAACAGAACTTCAGGAGTATCTAACTGATGTGTAACTGTGTTTTGTTAAGGTTGATTTTTGGGCTTTTAATGCCTTCATTAGATACAGGACACTGGTTAGAGTCAGAAAGCAGGGGGCAAGAGAGTTGAGAATAAAATGCAGGAAAGAATGGGATGAATTTGGTTGGATCGTTAGCTTCGACGTGAAGCTTTTTAATTGGTTGAACATTTTGTAAATGACCCTGAGTGCAGGATGAGTCAGCAGACATTTTACAGGAAGTAAAAATACTCAGATGATGTTTCATTGAAATATATGAAATGTCACAAAGAAATGGGTTACATAAAAATCATATTTAGTAAAAAAAAAGGGTTTTAAAGGGTTCATGTATCTGCTGTAATGTGTCGGATGTAATGTCAGACCTGGTGGAGACGGAGTATCTGTCACCCCGGTGGACACAGTCCACTCCGGCCACGGTGATCTTCTTGATGTCCTCCTTCTTGATTCCCATGTTGGAGCCTTTGATCGTCACCGCGATATTGCCGTTCAGCGGGCCGTATCGAGGGATGATCTGCAGCAGGAGAGGAAGTCAGTGAGTACAGCATAGCAAAGAAACCCTAACATTTTATGGGTGGTGGCATATATATATATACTCTCGATCAAAACAATAACAAAAGATGATGTCGAGGACGGCGGGGAATCGTGGATTTTGAAAGACTGAACGATTGGTGCTGGAAAGAAAAAGTATAAAAACCCCGCCGTCCAGCTTCTTATAAGATATAAACATAAACAGTTGTTTTCAAACTTTCAAAGCAACCTCTTTTTTTTTTAAATCTGAGTGAAAGTCGCACATTTCCCTCAGACGCTCATCATGTTGAACACTGTATCATAAAGGTAAGTGGTGTAATGTTTGTGTAATGCCTCACATCGCTGATTTCCGGGTTGGGGCACTGAGCGGGCTGCGGTGACAGGCAGAGCTCGCGGTAAACACACGTGCGCGAGGCTGCGCACCACACACACTGGTACTTATTGTCGGCATGTTTACACAGACTGCAGTCTTCTCTTCCCACTGAGCAGTTGTACAGCACGACTGTCGGAGAGACAACAGAAGAAGAAGAAGAAGAAGAGAGGTTAGAGCTGATTTGCATATTTCAACTGGGACTGAAATAGATATAAGAGGGAGAAAAACTCAAACAGCGTAATAACTGCACTTTGTTGATTGGAGTGAGACTTTGTGTGTTTTAAAGTGTGTGTGTGTTTGTTTGTTTGTACTAGTGACACACCAACCTGTCAGGGTGCTGTCAATCTTCCTCTCAGTGTCTTTGTTTTTGATATGGAAGGAAACGTTCACCTCCTGCTGCTTGTCATACAAAAACTGTGCACACAAACACAACACACACACAGGTTCATGTTTACAGCACTTCATGGGGACATTACACCAACTTTTACAAATGTACCTGAGCCAATACTGTCAGTTAAAGCAACAGGATGTAGGGACTTTGGCTTGGTGCACTTTGGCGCCCACCGAAGGGCTCTGAGTGCAACTGCACTGTCGTAAAACACACAGTGTGCTGTTATATGTTCCACACTACTCCCCCTCCCCCTCCCCCTCATGGACAACGTGTAGAGGTGTTGTGAGAAGCTAACGACCAGATTTTGCATCGATTGACAACTTTTTGGCGGAAGATGGATTTATTTATTAGTTTGAATGCAAGCCAGAGAGATAACTTGGGTTGGACGACTCCCTGCACCTGGTGAAGCTGCTCAACATGAGACAACGATACAACACTAAATTACGTTTAATCTGATCTGTATTATATCTGCAGAAGCACACACAAACATTCAGAATCACACACACAGTACATATGTAGTATATGTAGTATATATGAAGTACATATGCTCCATACTCATAGATCACGGGAGGTTTTCTTCAGAATGTGTGTGAGGAGAAAAAGAGAGGACTAAAGAGTTTCATGAAGAGACAGATACAAGAAATAATGAGGGGAGACACACACACACACACACACACACACACACACACACACACACACACACACACACACACACACACACACACACACACACACACACACACACACACACACACACACACACACACACACACACACACACACACACACACACACACACACACACACACACACACAATGTATTGGCAGTTTTACACTCAGCAAGAGGTGAGGATCAATGGAGGCAGAAAAGTGGAAAATCTGAGGGGTGTGTTAGAAAGAAGAGAGCAAAAACTTGACACACACACCACACACACACCAAAAAGCACAGTAAGCCACCTGCACTTCAGTGACTAAGAGAAAATCATTGCTGCTTTTTTCAGCCATTAGGGGGCGCCATCAACATTCATGGATGACTTTGAGCTCCTCTGTGGTGTAATGTAATTCAAGTATCACTCTGAAATACTTAAAAATTGAATTAATTGTTGGGGTGTATTCATTAAAATAATCATGTTTAATACTGAAAACATGGCAGGGACCAATGTGAGGACTTTGTCAACGATAAATACATACTTGAGCTATATTTTGAATGCTTAACTTTAACTTATAGTGGAGAAATTTCAAGGTCAAGTCTTGATATTTTACCCAAAGTAAGAATCTTTCTTTCAACACTGGAGCTGAAGTATTCAGAAAAACATAAATATAAATCACCCTACTGTACGTAAAAATTATGAAAATATAAATAAGAATTGAAGAATTCAAAATCTGCTGCACAAAAATTAAAATAAAACTAGCAGAAAACCGAGTTTAAAACCCCTTCTGAATCACAATCATTTCAATTAACTCTCAAAATTAACTACTAACAAGTCACTAATTGCCCAATTATCAAGAATGATTCGCCCCCTGATGTTGTTGGAACACCTGGTGGCGTCCACAGCTGAGCTTTGAAACAGAAACAAGGAGCAAGATATTTTTAGGGATGCTTTAAAAAAAAAAAAAAAAAGGAAATCAGTGAGTCTATCTTCTTAAGTGGGAAGAAATGATTTAATTGAGATACTTTGGTGCAGATGGAAAAGAAAAACAACAAATGTGTCACTGCAGAGACAAACAAAGTGATGATTTCCTGTTTTTAGCTTCTTGAATTTGTTATTTGAATGCTTTCCTGTTCGTTCTGACTTTAGATTTCCAGTTGCTTTGAATCATTTGTTCTGACGTCAACATTAGGAACTTCAATTATCAGCTCCGGCGAAGCATCCCAACTCCTGCTTTCACATTCTTTGCCTCTGACTCGATTTATCACACAGAATTTAATATGCAAATGTTGCTAATGAGAGTCATTGTGTTACACGCTTTAAGAATTTCTTATTGCTCTGTAATTGGTTCCAAAAACAAAATCCATTCACCCCCTCTGAGGAGAGCTTGGGATTGTGTTCTGGCAGCTTTAGTGTTTTGTTTCCCAATAAACAAAAACAATAACTTTGTACAGTAAGTGCCTTTCTACTGACCTCATAGCCTGTGAACTTGAACTTTGATCCCTGCTCCTGTATGACCGTCTTCTCTGTGGACTTCATCAGCTCTGTCCCGATGGTAAACCTCTGACCCTGGACACAGAGAGAGAGAGATTATACTCAAAGTTAATGACAGCCAACGCAGCAGGAGATTGTAATGATGATGGCGGGATTGATCTCACCATGTTGTCCAGGTTTCTTCCCTCAAAGCTGATGGGGATTTCAAAGCCAACGGGAATCAACAACGGCTCCGGGGACTCGAACTGAGGACAACTGTCCGGCTTGATTGAAGAAAGACAGTTTCATTGTTATTACAATTAATGTCATGACTGTCTACAACGAGTGAGAAACATGAGTCCTGCTGGCTGTGTTGTTGTCAGAGCCGTGTTTACATGGAAGAGACGGCTGGCTCCTCCCCTTGTGTATAAAAGCTGTTTT
This sequence comes from Labrus bergylta, assembly GCF_963930695.1. Lineage (NCBI taxonomy): Eukaryota > Metazoa > Chordata > Actinopteri > Labriformes > Labridae > Labrus > Labrus bergylta. Next base: position 1,792,757 of record NC_089217.1, read on the forward strand.
AGTCAAAAACTAGAGAGGAGAAGAAGAACATACTCACTGATTATTTGGATGTCACATAAGTGTGTTTAGATCACTGTCAATTTGTGTTAATTTAAATGCAATTTGAAGCTACGAGTTAACCAAAATATGCTAACATTAGCATGCTAACATAACAACGCAGACCACAGGTAACTGCAGCCCGAGCCAAGGTCAATTTTGTCCAGCACTTGCGCTCAATGGTGACTAATTATGGTGCATTCTAATTCATAACTTCTTCGTGCAAACGGGAGTGGAGGTAGGGTTTGAGGTGTGTCTCTAGAGGAGAGCGGGGACTTCAGTATGGAAGAGATGTCGCCAAACAGCAGTTTGTTTTGGTTTAATGCTGGTGCTAAAGGGCAACATCTACTGGATCAAAATGTTGCACATTCTTCCTTTAATATTCACAACATTATTCATGCAAATAATCTATTCCAAAGATCCCACTTTATTCCTATTTAATAAAAAATCTAAACATCACATAACATCTATTTTATAAAATTCTGTACATGAATGGAAAAATGCCCAGTGCAATTATTCAATAACCCATCCTGATATCTTCAAAGTCCACTGGTCCAAAACGTAAATCCCCAAATCAACATAAATAACACATAAAACACAAACTTTAAAACCCTACCTTTTGTGGTTTCACTACGTGGCCACCAGAAACAGCAGCATCGCTGTCGCTGCAGCTGTGATCCTGAGCGTTCCACTGACAGCCCCACTTGCTGGTCACACAGGCGATACACCTGAAACAACAGCAGTCACTTAGGTTGTGTGTGACTTGAGTGTGTGTAGCGTGTTTGTGTGTGCGGTTAGTGTCAGCATCTCACGGTGAGTTTTGGTTCTTCCTGACGGTGGCGGCGCAGTTGTAGAAGTGATACTCTCCAGACGCCACCACGATTCTGTCGTTCACCAGAACATTGACTGGGACAGACACATAATCTACAAAAAGAATAGAGTAACATGTTTACTTTGATATAATAATAATAATAATAATAATAATAATAATAATAACTTTATTGATATAGCATCTTTTAAAAACACAGGTTTGCAAAGTGCTTTGACAAACAGCAAAAACAAGAACAAACTAAAGCAAACACAGAAGAACATAAACAACAGCAAGAACAGAACAAATGTAAAATACTCAAAATTATTAAATACAATTCAACAGAAAAGAACCCATAGTGCACGATACCCAACAGACATATAGAACCCGACCATCACAAGAACCATTGTAAGAACCCAGGCAACACAAGAACCCAACAACATGAGCTGAGACCAAGAGGAGCAAAGATTTAAAAAGATGTAAGAAACTAAAAGAGCTAAAAGCAAATCAAAAGATAACAGCAATAAGAAGGTAAGAGCAGTAAAAGAAATAGAAACAACTGAATAAATTATAAAAAAAAACTATAATATTAATAAAAATTAAAAGTAAATATAACTATAAAACATAAATAGACAAAGTAAGATAAGAAATTACCAAGTTAAAACACAAGAGGAGATTAAGATATGAGCATAATTAGAGATAAAGATTTAGAGCATAAATAAAAGGACAGTAAGAAGTAAAAGAAGATAAAAATAGTAAAATCAGTAAGAAAAGACATTAAGAAGACGACATCACATAAAAGCAAGTCTGTAAAAGTATGTTTTAAGAAGGGATTTAAAAGAATTGAGGGAATCTGCAAGTCTTATCTCCTCAGGGAGGTCGTTCCAAAGTCGAGGGGCCCTGACTGAAAAGGCCCGGTCACCTTTAGTTTTAAGTCTCGATTTTGGAACGACCAGGAAACCCCCACCTGAGGATCTAAGACTGCGGGCTGGCTCATATGGTGTCAGTAGCTCTGTTATATAGCTTGGAGCCAGTCCCGTCCGTGCTTTAAAAATAATGAGTAAAATCTTAAAACTGATTCTAAAACTTACAGGAAGCCAATGTAATGAAGCTAAAATTGGAGTGGTGTGATTTTGTCTGTTACAACCAGTAAGAAGCCTAGCTGCTGCATTTTGGACTAGCTGGAGGCGTTATAATTCTGACTCAAGAGTACAGAGTATATGGAGCATCTTTACAGTAAAGACTTGTTCCCTCAGTTCAGTCTTACAGGATGAAGACTGTACCGAAAGGACATCTCAGACTTTAGTTTGAAGATATTTTTTAGGTTAAACCTACCCTGCTCATCTGGAGTGTCGGGGATATCCCCAGGGTAAGGCAGCGAACAGGTAACCTGTACCTGACTGTGGCTGTCTATCACTGCATCGTAAGTCTTGGCGGCGAATTTACACTGCAGCTTGTCAGACTGCCTGAGTCGGGGGAGGGTGGGTATGCTGATATCAACCTGGAAAAAGAGGTGCGAGAGAGCGGCATTAAAATAGGTGAATGTGTTACTGATGTTCAAGTTTCAAGATTCAAATAACTTTCATCATATCTCAGGAGGGAAATGTAGTTTCACAGCCTACCAATGAAAGAATAACAAAACAAACCATCAGTCAATGAAGACATGTCAGAGACAACAGATTAACTGAGAGGAGAAGGTTGTAAAGGATTAAAAACCACAACTCTCACACACTTTACTAATTACAGAGTTTGAAAATCTGTTCCTCGTAGGGGTAAGATAGCGCTGTCCTGACGCTACTTTGACTTACTCAACCACACATACTTTTTCATTTGATCTTGATATTAAATTAAAATTCAGTGTAAGGGTTGGTGTTAAAAATGTTTTAGGACGGCTGTGGATCAGTGGTAGAGTCGGTCGTCTCTCAACTGGAAGGATTTTAAGCAGTACGATTACGCAAGTAGTGATTAAGGTTAGGGTCTCCAAGAAATGAATGTAAATCAAGGTAATGTCCCCTTAAAGTACGATAAGTGTGTGTGTGTGTGTGGTGCATTACTATTCAACTTATCTTTTCAAATATCAGTTCCCCATTACTCTTGGCTGACCTCAGCCGTTATAATTTCACCACTAAAGTTTTAATTTCAAACTTTTTGATCTCCGGTAATGGAGAAGCCCCTGAATGAATTCACAGGAGACGTCTCTTCCTCTTTTTAAGAATGCAAATCTGCATGAGCCAAAGAACAAAATCTAACGGACTTATCATATTAAAATCACAAACTTGGGCCTGCAACAGAGATGGAAGTCCCAAACTCCCTAATTAAGATGCAGCGGATTCATTTATGTGGGTCCAAAGTAATTCCTGTGTTTGTCGAGGTCAAACTAAAAGAGTCGACTGCTCGGAAGAAAAGCTGCACTGGACTCCTCCCAATCATAATCTCAGTGGATTTACAGGTAATGAAGTCCAAATTAAAACACCTAGGACTGCCAGTGTGCACAGTTGTTCACTTCCTGCATTTACTAACCAGAAATTTCTGATGTGTTTGTGACTTAATAAGACGACTGCAGATTTGTGATGCCTGAAACATTTTAATCAGAAAAAAAGCAAAGCTGCTGCGGACCTGATGCCCCAAGGATTTACGTTAACACTTCAAAGCAAAAAAAACCCTTGAGACTCAAAGCCTCAAGTTCTTGGTTTGCAAAAGTCAGAATCATAAAAAATGATAAACAACGCAGCAGGGCGGACTTTCATAGAAACTATTGCACCAGCAAAACACTTGCTTGATATTGATAGTGTAATTATTTTATCCATGTGAGTATCCTGAGTTGGATCTCCTCTCCTTGTTCTCAGGTTTGATTTTGAGTTTATTTTTCTGTAAGTAGATAAGAGATCAAACCGCCACTACATTAAGTCTCCCACAAAACAAGCAGGAGAATGAAGATTAAATGCTCTTGCAGAAGCAGCATTCAGTTGTCTCTTGAACATTTCTGGTATTTGTGGGATGCGGTTGGTAACTTTGAATATATTTGGCTCAATATCGATCCGAGGTCACTGATGCTAAAGGGCGATGTTTAGAGGATGGTATATTTTATTTCCAGAGCACTTGAAGCTTGTTTTAAACTTTCAAACAAGGACTGAAAAATTGATTTGGAAGTGTCGACAAACAAACGCAAAGTATTTGTCTGTACAGCTGCACCACAAAAAGATTCAACCTCTTTCTATTTACATATTGTTTGTTTTATAATAAACCTGACCTGATTAGAATTATCACGCACTGATCATGTTGATTCGTTTCCTTGTCATATCTGATGAGGATGACTCTTACAAAACTATGTTACATAAGTCCTCAATCACAGAAATAGACACGACAAATCATTATCCTCAGATCAGTCAAGAACAAAAGTTCAAGCCAATCTACACAATCAATAATATGAATCTGTCTTACATGCACATTTCTCCGTATGCACTTCTAATGGTAGGAAAGTCTTGTATCTTTAGTAGAAATGCATGATGGTGAAAAGGTGAGTCGACTTTCATCACTGTGTACATCTTGAGGGATGCAGTGTCTTTCAGCCCCTTTGATCAATTCTTCATTAATTCAGGAAGTGAAACCATCAAGTTCAGACAGAGAGGTGTGCCACATTATCCTCTGCTTGTATTAAGCATTAAATGACTGCCACAGTTGTTTCATTAAGAATTTGAAAGTGTTAAGAAACTAGTTTGATGATTGCTACTTTATCCGTTGTTAGCATTTATTAGCTAACTGCATCCCAATGACTGTTTCAGTGTAGCTCTCTGGTATTCCATGCTACGCTATCTTTCATCAGAGTAAACAAAAGTTAGACTGAAATTTGAGTAACAAGGTCAATCATGACAAACAGTGTTGTTGTCAGCCTAATTGAAATCAGGACTGCCGGGGCTTTGCCTCATGTGTGAGTCACCAAAACAAGGTGTCATCAGCAGTTTCTGGGTGTTCCAAGGAGGCATTATTTCACTTTATGAGCTGAATCAGCAAACAGGCTACAGAGTTGTTCATCAGGGCGACTGTCAGCACAAACAATACAGATTCTGTGCACTAAACATCTGGCTCACACCCAAAAAACCGTAAACTATAATGTCACTGTGCATTATAAATGTCTTAATTTCTTTGTAACTCCCCATGGGGCTCCCTGAGGGGCCACGTACCAGAGGTTAAGAACCTTTTTTTGAAATGCTGCTGACACAAACACACACACACACACACACACACACACACACACACACACACACACACTGAGCCCTCCAACTCTGTGAGAGTTTCAGGAGGTTTGACTGGTTTAAATTAAGCCGAGCTCAGCAGGAACTGAATTTAGCTCAGGGGGAATCCAGGGAAAGACTTGCAGAGAAATATGCATGTTCATTTAAAAAGCTCAGCATCACCCTCTCTCTGCTTCTTACCATCCGAGTCTTCTTACAGCTCAGGTTGGGCGGGTCATAAGCCTGGATCTTAACACACTGCTGATTGGGCGACCACAGCCAGGTGTTCTCCTCCATCGACCTGTTACACTCCTGCTTCCTGGTGCACCTGGAAGTAAATGGTAAATGGATTAGAGCTCACACCTACACATTCACACACTGACGGCAGAGGCTGCTGTGCAAAGTGACCATCACTATTATTATATGCACAAGTTTTTTTGAACACAGACACAAACAGGGTGACTCACTTTCCCTCCAGGACACACCAGCCACAGTATGGATCCTTCATCGAGACACAGGATTGGCAGTCTGTCTTCAGGTGGCAGGCCTGGACGGGAACTTTTGTGATCTGCAAACACAAGACAGGATTTGATCACACAGGAGCTGCCTTTTTTTTTTCTTTTTTTTTTTTTATGAATTTGCTGCAATGTTTTTCTTGCTAATACTAGCATTGGCAGCTCGCAACATTTTTCTTGGGTTGCTTTTCCGTCTTTATCGTTTTGGTTATGGTAACAGCTTTGTTAAGATTTAGTTTCCATAACAATGTAAATCGATTAAGTGTGTGAGTGTACTTGTATTACAAACGTAACGAGGACATAAACTTGTTACACAGTCAAGTTAAGGGGACCTGCCTTCTTTTGGAAATCAAACCTCAAATGAATTGAAGTAAATTGTTCTTTTAGAGTCTGCCCAGTCTGAGACCAAGCAAAAATACTTTCGATTCCAAGACGAGACCTTCAAAAAGTGGTCCTAAGACCCTTGAGACCACGACCGATTTCGAGTACTACAACCCTCGTGTTTACTTCTGATGGAGTCCTGACCCCGAGACAGCGCACAATCTTTGAGTTAAATTCCCCTCACGCAGCGCCTCCGCCTCCTCTTCAACTCTCCTGCACACTCCTCGAGCGGCTTTCTGTTTCTGCCACGGTTAAATTACCAGAGAGACAAATAACAGAGGGGCTAGACTGAATATTTCACTCCTCAGAACCCCCTGCTGTAGTGGTAATCCCATCCAAATGGGGCTTAAGACTGACAAAACTAGGCCCAGGTCTGACAGCCGGGATCAGAGCCTGACGTGCTCCGTGTGATCAGTCTTGTGTCTGCAGAACAAAACAAAAAAAAGCGATGAATCTGGGATCCACTCGGGACATGTGTTCTGGTTTTCGTCTGTTTACGGTTTTACTTTCACAGCTGCCAGTTTTGGATGTGCTGCCTGGAGTCTGAGTCATGTGTTGAAAGTTACACCCAAGACAAGTGAGAGTTTTGAGAGAGAATCCTGTGACATGAAGAATAACTCTGTGATTTTTTCCTCCGTTTCATATTTTCTTATGGTTATTTCATCGAGAACATCCTCCATCCAGATGTGGAAGTAATTACGCTCTCCGACAAGAAGGAGGCCCGGTCTAATAGATTTAAATGAGCAGATGGAAACAAGCTCGAGTGTCGTCACTTGATTTGATCAAAGTGAACTGCCCCCCTCTTGAAGTGCATTCTAATTAATTCATTTCTAAATCAATAACATTCGTTTCACTTTGGAGAGAGATGGCAGCGGCGAGATGAGAGGACAAAAGGAGAGAGAGATGGATGACGACAAAAGGCGGAGGGGAAAAACAAAAAAGAGAAGGAGTGAATAAATCAATGGCTGACTTCTGTGTGGTAATGTAGACGGATGTATTAGCGTTAGCTGAATGAATGAATAAATGATCAAATACGACAGACGGAATAAATGAACGCCTCACGACCTGATGGATGAAAGGGAAAAAAGAAGAAGAAGAAGTAAGAAGAGTCCCTGGCATTATTCAGGAGGTGACACAGAGGTGTGTGATGGATGGAAGGAGTGAGAAATGGATTCCATACAAAAAAAGAGGAATAATCAATACGTCCAAGTGTGAGTGAGTTTGACCTTCTTCTCCATGGTGATGTACAGGTGTTGCTGGCTGGAATCGAACAGCAGGTTCTTGTTGACCTTGTCTCCGATGACTTCTCCCAACGCCCGACCGTACACCTCCGGATTAGCCGACAGATGAACCTTCAGCACCTACGGAGACATAAAAAACTCCATCATAACAGATCCATCCTGCACTCTCCATTATACTCAGAGAATGCTGCTTTTTTCTTATCATCATCACAATTTGTCTGCTTCATCATTACAAGAGAAGGGAACTTAATTCAAAGTTATTTCATGAGGACATTTGTTATATTTCATATGTTTTGGATACCCGTCAAGACATTCCCATACATTTATGCAAATTACTAAAAACCCACTACAGGATAGGGTGATGGTTACCTAGGTGATGGTTTCTGGCAGCCCAGTTTAAGGTTGTGGTCTCCCTTGTGTTTGTACATTTAAAGGCTTTATATGCGATTTTTTGATCCAGCAGATGTCGCCCTTGAGCACCAGCATGAAACCAAAACAACTCGCGCTGCATTGTTGTGTTAGCATGCTAATGCTAGCGATCTTTATTATGCTGGTATCTTCACACTGCATGTAAATTTACCTGAAATGAGCGTGATCTAGAAACACAGTTAAGCAGTGAGTACAGTATGTTATTCTTCTTTTCTCTAGTCCCTCAATTAAACAACTTTTATACACGAGGGGAGGAGTCAGCCGGCCGTCCGGGCGATGTAAACAAAGTGAAGATAGGACTCTGAAAACTCTGAAAACATCACAGACAGTGGGACTCGGGTGTTACACCCATTGTAGACAGTCATGACTCACAGAGTTATTTTCAGAGGAGATACTTGATTTCTACATTTAAGTGTGAAAAATCACATATGAAGACTTTAAACGAACATCATTATCGTACAACTTAAATGTGGTCATGTTTGGGTTTAGTCTAAGATCTGTTGAGTCTTTACCTCTCCACTCGCGGTGCCCAGGAATGCCACCGCGTGCCCCATCTCCACGGCAACAGCCACAGCAGTCATGTGACCCTTCGTGACCAATGGGCTCTCGTCTTTCAAGGCGAACTCGGCCTTGCTTGCCATCGGGGAGGGCAGGAACTCGGCTCCACAGTTGTATCTTTGGACCATGTCATTCTAAAGGAGCAGATCGATATCAAACTATTAATCGCTCTTGTTTCAGCGTCCACTTCATTGCTGACGCTCAGGAGGATTCCTCACCTGGTTATTGCTGCCGCACAGCTCGTCATACTTGGAGGAGTACGGCGAGTAGACAGCAGATCTCTGATTGATGATGCCGTTGTCGCTGTAGCAGGCGCCGATAATCTCCACCAGCTTCTTATTGATGGAGCGCAGAGGGTACATACCTGCATACAGGAGCAAAAACACCATCTATACCTGATTCCTACCATTTTCTTTACTCTTTTTTGAACTCCAATACACATTATTTATGATTGATCTCCATCCACCCTCTAATAACCAGTTTAAAGTCAAAAATACAGAATAAAGCATGCTGAAATCTCCTTATTAACAGTAGACAATCAAGTTGATTTGTGGCAGCCCTGTACAACTTTGTGAAACCACATTGTAAGATCTTTATAAGTACCCTTCTTTTGATGCCAATTAGTCTAAATCTGCATCATCCTTTCTCCAATGGCAAACCTTTACACCAATTTTCAGGACATTTGCCAACTGACAGGCAAACATCTGCCAAGAAACAAAGTCATCAGGACATCATCCAGCGAGAAAAAAAACACCTACACATGGCTGAAGTAGACGGGTCCTCATCAGAAGTGAAGGTAACAAACAGGACCTTGTCAGAGGCTGAAACTGGTCCATACTGGTTTGATCTGGTCATACTTTCAGCCAAAACTGCACCCGGTCCTGCTACATAGGCAGCCTGAGGGACGAGGAAGAGATACAAAAGACAAGTGTTGGAAGATTCTCAGGAAAAATATGTACTTAGCTGAGGTACAGTGAGAATGGAGACCCATGAATGTTGAAGGTATGTTGAGTTTAAGAGCATTTAAAATCCAACTTTTACTGCTTTTTGTATCGGGTTAAAGACACGGTCATCATATTCCAAGTCTGAATTTCGTTGCTCTGAGCCACTGCTGCCCCTTTCATAAAAAATGCTGACGTTACCTGAACTTTGTTGTACTTGTTGCTGCTGCTACAGTTGAGCTGCAGCTCAGTGTACGAGTAGTAACCCTGGTCGTCCTCGCACATCCGGGAGATGAAGGTGAAGTTCTTGGTGTCCTGAACCCCCAGCGTTCGCGAGAACAGGAAGTACACGAAGCCGCCATCTTTGAAGGCGAAGCGGAAGTCGTGGAGGTAGCGCAGGACGAAGGGGTTGGCCTGGACCGCCGAGGCCTCGATGATGCTGTCGAAAACCACCCAATCGCCGTAGTCCTGGAGGATGCGGGTGGAGATGAGCTTGGTGCTGTCGTGGCTCCCGTATCCTTTACCAACCTTGAGATGGAAAAGACGATAAACAAGTGGAACCAATCTCGTCTTTTAGACTTCTATAGTAGGTTTGAAATCCCCTTAAGTCCCCCCAGATCCCAAGTGTTTGTTTTATAACTGTTCATCTTTAGTTGTTGTCTTGAAACTGGAAACCTGGTTGAAAAACTTGCCTAACTGGACCCAGTGAAAGAGGTTTTGTATCCATGGTTATTTGGGCTTCTTCTCTGGGTTGGTAAATTATCTAGAGTGCTCACCAAACCCCAAGAACTGATTTGATTTCTGTGTAATTAAAGGTGTTAAATCCCAGTTTTATGTGTGAAACTTTGACTTTGACTTTATTTGCTGGAGATTTGACTTACTGGAAAGTAGACTCAATGAAGACTTGATAGGCCACGAGAGCATATATATGATTTCTCCAGGAACACTTCTCAAGTTCAGATTGGTATAAGAACAGCCTAAGCACTTTAACATGGATACACTATAAATCACTGGGCCTTTATATTGAAAGAGCCTGGTATTGGTCATGTAAACTCAGTAAATTCAAATTCAAACAAAATTGAGCTGAAGGGTAACATCATGACTTAAAGTTTGCACTTAGATTTACTCCCAAAACTGAATCACTTTTCTGTCCATTGGCTGAACTTCCTGGAAAACAAAGTTCTTTTCTATATTTCTGCGATGCCAATATCTGCTGAAGGTCCCTGAAGTTTAACCACTTTCCTCTCTACTTCTGTAACTCTTTGCATTTACATATCACTTATGAGTCATCTGAACAAGTTAAAATCTCTGATGTGGTACAAAGCTTCATCAAGAGCATCATCAATGTGCATGCCTTGAGGGGTAATGGAGAACTTAGTGCTCTGGTGAATTTCATAAAACATCTTTTTAAAGATCAATTCATTGACACAGTGTGAGGAAATAAAATGTAAAACATTTCAAAATCACTGACAGGAGCGCTCATTTCCCATATGGCTGCCAATTTAATGTTCTCTACGCACGCCATCACAGATGGAGATGATCATTCTACATCATTCTTCCATTTGCCTCATTGCCACCTGAAATAAAAAAACATGTTAATAAGCCTGTGTCTGTGTTTTCTTCCCCACCAGGAACACGGTGAAGTTGTCTCTGTCCTTGGTGAAGTATGACATCACTCCCACCACGGAGACGCTCTCCTCTGCGCTCGCCACGTACGACTTCTCCCCTTTGGTGTCGCTAAAGTACAGCAGCTGCTCCACGTTGCTCAGGTTCCTCAGGGAGCAGATTCCTCTGAAGATGCTGCCGCACACCACCAGGACGTCCCTCGCCCTGTGGACCAGCAGCAGCTTGTTGTGGTTGTCCGTGTCCACGGCCTCTTCGCATGCGTCCGTGACGGGCGGCGTGCACTGCCGGTTGTCCCGCTTCGGGCCTGTCTCTGTCCGGGACTCCACGACCAGATCAGGACTCAGCTGGTAGAGGAAGTTCACAGAGCCGACGTACAGCCGGCCTGTGTGGGGATCGGACACCACGTTGTTGATCAGGTTGTCCGAGGGGAACTCGGCGTTTTTACTGTGGGTGGGGCTGAGGCAAACGGTTGCCATGGTGACCAGGGAAAATAGCCACGCCCACCTCCGCTCCATCATGTCTGGCTGGAAAACAAAGAAAACAAAGATTCTAATCTTAGTTGTGTTTTTTTGACTTTTGAAATCATGAAGGGCCGGAGAAAAGATAGATAGGAACTTTATTAAGGTTCCCTCAGGAAAATCAGATTCCAGCAGCAGGTAACACCAAAGGATAGAACAGCACACAGATAAAAAAATAAAAAATAAAAACACAAGTTATATACAAATAATATACTGTACACAGTAGCAGCAATAGACATGTCTAAATAAAATATACCGGTACAGATTTATAATAAAATAACAGCAGCAATAAAAAAAAGGTAGCAAAAGTTATGTTGTTTTGTATTTGTCCTTTGTAAACTTTGTGTTTATAAATAGATAATTAACAATAAATAATGAATAATGCAAGCTGTTAGGATTGTGAAAAAGTTATCATCAATAAATCAAATTTATTTAAAAAAAATGGCTGACATTCTCCAACATGATGGAGAATTTAGACAGCTGCACAACTGCAATGCTAAGTTAAATCCTAGTTGTATATATTCTCATTCTTAGTTTTGATATTTTTAGTACTTATTTACTTTGTATTTAATATTATATTGTGTTTAAATTTGCTAATATTGTATGTTTGGACAACCTGCTGCTGTAACGCCACAATTTCCCAGTTTGGGATCAATAAAGTGATTCTATTCTATTCTATTCTTGTTGTGCTCTTAGATACGCTAAAATGTTAAAACAGCATACAAAAAACAATAAAAGAGAAAAAGACTAAACACTGTGAGCAAAAAACAAATGAGAACCAATAATGTGGAGCTTTGAATGAACATCTTTAACTGGAGGAAAACCAGCGAGGAGGAGGAGGAAGAGGAGGCAGAGGCCAAAAACTTTAGAGTTTCAGAGCCAGATTAGATTAGCAAAGACTGAAGAAGAACGGGGGTGTATGTGTGTGGAAGAAGGAGACTGAGTGTAGCAATTAGTTGTCTGACACACAGAGTCTCTCCGTCCATTAGTCTGGATGGGCGTGTTTAATTATAGCTGCGGCCCTGCGGCTGTAAAACAAAGCCCCCAGTGTTTTGCTGCAAACATAGCTCTTCTCCAATCTGTTTACTAGTGACGCAACTATCAGGTTTATTCTTCATCGATTCACATAAAAGCTCTCCTACAGCCCGCCGTTTATTTCCATGATACACTGAAGTGCATCATGAAGTGTTTTCAATACAACCCCGCTCCGTCTCCGTCTCCGACCTTCTGCTCCCTCAATCAAACTGTTTACAGTCACATCTCGTTTGTTTATTTACGCCTTCGTGATCTGGCATTTTACTGGCCAATCACTGGTTTACAGAAGCCATCAGATACTTTTGGATTGGTGTTCAATTGACCGGCGCTTCCCCTGTGCTTTTGCTCTCTCTCTCTCTCTCTCCAAATTGAATTCACTTCAGTCCGCTTCATTGCAAAGGGATTTATTAGTGTGAAAAGACTTATCTCCCTAACCACCTGCTCGCCTCAATTACCTGACCACAGATATCAGGAGTCAGGCTTTATGGCTGCATTGCAGAGTTTTAGGAAGTGAAACAGTGGAGAATTAGATACCAGCACATATAGGCTTTTTAATGCACAGTTTGTTTCTTAAAGATTAATAATATTCCTTGAATCTCAAAGGTTTGTCTGGAGCATGCATTGTATTTCAAAGATAACTTCAAATTAGGGAAGTTATTTCCATAAATGAATTCACATGTAGGCACCAATCCTGGAAACTTTCCGGTCAACTTTTCAACTTTGAGAGCAAAATAATATTAAGGTAATAATAGCAAGCTTCTTTTTTGGAACGCTAATGTGACACCGGGAGAACAACCCCAGTGGGCCCTGATGGAAACATCCTCTTCACGTCTCTCGCTTCGGCCTGTGGTTTGCTCCCAGCTTCCCCTCCCGATTAAACGAGCTGCTCGGAACCCAATCGTAACCGACTCTTTAAAAATTTGGAACCAGTTGAGGAAACGGTATGAGCTACATACACAGTCAAGTTTAGCGCCAGTCTATCACAATCACCTTTTCCTTCTTGTTCAGATCCAGCTTTCCAGACCTGGTCAAACAGAGGTCTCCAGACTCTTAACCACCTCTATCTTAAAGGTCGTTTTTTTCCCCGTTTGCAGATTTGTCAGCAAAATTCAACCTTCCGAATACACACATTTGTTCCGCTTTTTCCAGATTAGACACGAATGGGGTTTACAAAAGATGACCACAGTACAATGTCAACTCTTATGCCAACTGTATGTTTTCTTATCATCTGTGCAAACTAATAAAAAGATTTTGACAAAAAGGGGAAACAAAAAGCAAAGAAATCTTTTGGGTGCTTGATCTTGAGGGACTGGCCAAAAACCTGCAATCACAGGAAGTGTTCTGCTGTGAAAATCTCACTAAAGCATTCACAAAAGGTCTGCAGGGATTTCACATAAAAGTTCAAATAAGTTTGGCATCGCAGGTGCTCCGTCTCTTTGCCCTCCATCTATTGCAGCTCCATCACATGCTTCTGTAAAAGTGTGTCTGTGATCCTCTCTAAAATGTGGATTGATGATGTTTGAGGTCGGCCATTCATTGTAAAGCTGATGGTTTGACTTTGTCTCCATCTGTCTACATGTGAGAGCGTCCTTGAGCTGAGACAACAACATCTGCTGCTGGAAGAGGACTCTGTTGTCAGCACCACTTTTTTGAGTTTTTGTTCTATTTTTTCCTCCCATAAAAAGTACACATCATTTCTGCATCCAGGAGTCTTTGAATAAAATCCATAATGATGAAAGCAGAACGACGATTTTGCAGAAACATGGGAGTTGTTGCCTTAACTGTAAAACGACAACCTCATTTTATTAATCTTCCAGACGTGACTCAGTCAGAGATCCTTTCCAGGGGACGAGGTCATGCATTCAAGTTCCAGTTTTATAAGCATAAGAAACTAAAAATATCTCATTCATTGGTAAGATTTTACAGTTTGGGAACATTTTCAGGAATGGAGCAATCACAAAAACATCCATGTGTGTCCATTGTTTTCATTTCATCTTTCAACACAACTATTTGTTTTGCACAACGTTTGGAAGAGAAACTTTTTGTGTTTGATGGATTCTTCTCCAGCTAAGTTGCTATGGTTACAGCCAACAGTCTGATTAGCTACTTGAAGTCTTTCTATGTGATTTTTCACACTTAAATGTAGAAATCAAGTATATCCTCTGAAAATAACTCTGTGAGTCATGACTGTCTACAATGGGTGTAACACCCGAGTCCCACTGTCTGTGATGTTTTCACAGTTTTCAGAGTCCTATCTTCACTTTGTTTACATCGCCAGGACGGCCGGCTGACTCCTCCCTTCGTGTATAAAAGTTGTTTAATTGAGGGACTAGAGAAAAGAAGAATAACATACTGTACTCACTGCTTAACTGTGTTTCTAGATCACGCTCATTTCAGGTAAATTTACATGCAGTGTGAAGATACCAGCAGAATAAAGATCGCTAGCATTAGCATGCTAACACAACAATGCAGCGCAAGTTGTTTTGGTTTCATGCTGGTGCTCAAGGGCGACATCTGCTGGATCAAAAAAAATCACATATAAAGCCTTTAAGACACAAAAAAGTGAGTCCAGAGATGACGACTACATCCAAATTGTAGATGCTGTAAATCAACATGTGGACTGTTTACCTTCATATAACCAGAACAGTTGCTCCAACACGATTGGTTGATTCAAGCCAGGAAAAGGAAACTTGACTTTCCAGTCTGGTTTTTCCATCTGTAACTGTCTGCGTCCATCTGGCAGGAGTCAGGTTTGAAGTTTGGCATATTTCAGTTTGGTTTAACAGCGTTTTGGAATCCCAAGAAGGTCTGCCTAGAATTTCATATTTAAACTGGGTCTGACTCGATGTGTGTGAGATTACATTGGCAGCCAGCAGCGGGACGTACTTGGTAGGAAAACGTCCCCACAGACGACGACGAGGGTAAAATGCAAATGTTGTGATGGAAAACTGAGACACACACACACACACACACACAGATATACGAGCATACACAGGAGGGAGAGGAGCAATCTGTGACTCATTTAAATCCTGAGTGCATACTTTGGAGAAAGTGTCGGGCGCTGACCCCTCCGCTGAAAAAAGTTTTGCAATGAAACTAAACCCAGAAGGAATGTCTGAAGAGACTGCAGCCAGGGGAGCAGAGCTACACTGATTCTCTCCCTCACTGTCTAACCTCCGTAAGCTTTTTCTCTTTCTAACTCCTCTTTGTAATGCACATTGTTTCTCTCTCTCTCTCTCGCTCGCTCCGCTCTCCGTCTGCCTTTACATCCTCATCCTCAGGAACGAGTTCAAACAGTACCGGTTTTCTGACACAAGAGAGTTCCCCCCGGGGACAAACTGGATTTTGAAGCTGCATCTCTGGCTCCGACTGTCTGCCTGCTCGTCTCTCTGACTTTGACTGTCTCTGTGTGTGTGTGTGTGTGTGTGTGTGTGTGTGTTAACCTGTCTGTCTGTCGGAGGTCCAGATACATCATTCACAAGACTAAAATATTTCATCCCTGAAGTCACCATCGTCTAGAACCCAAAATGATATTGCCAAAATTTCTAGCCAAAGGAAAACTTGAGAGGAAAAGATGACTTTATCGTTTTGCTTCCTACCAAAATAAAATGTCATTTTCAACCTTGGAAACAGAAGTTCAGACAAAAACAATCATTTTTAAATAGATTTTTCAGACACAGCTAACATATGCTAGTCACAAAAACACCAAATTCTAAAATTTTCACTCGCAATCTAAGTCCTGATGTACCCAATTTATTTTTTGTTTCTGCTCCAGACGCAGACACGAGCAGAACAGTTTGCTGTTATTATCTGAAATCGTCTCAGAGTCAGAAAACAACCCGATGTGTCTCATTGACATTCAGGTCCACCGCCACGGCCATCATTATCCATTCATGACATCGGGCCACGGGAACATTGACGCTGATTGGCCGGGGCCTGGAGGGGATATGGGCTGCTATGATTGGCCGACGCCCGGGGGAAATTGACTTCTTATTGGTGGTAATGAGGAGGCCTGACAGAGAGCACGGTCGAGATGGAGCGAGCATAAAAAAACTAAAAGACCGAGGAGGATGAATCTCACACACACAGCCGCTGGAGCTCATCTGTCATCAACACTCACAATCTGTTCAGCAGTCCCTCGGTCCATGAAGGCACGCACGCACGCACGCACGCACGCACGCACGCACGCACGCACGCACGCACGCACGCACGCACGCACGCACACACAAACATATTCTCTTGCTCAGGTCAGTCTCGCCCGTTCGTCATGACTACTGTCAACTCTGACTTCATCTTCACCGGGTGTTGGGTCGAAGTAACGGACAGAATCACTCCCATGATTCCCCGCAAGTCTCGACGCCATCTTTTGTTATTGTTTTGATTGAGAGCCTCCTGGTGGAGGATTTGACATACTGTGCCTTTAAACCTTTAAGCTGCCTAAAGCTTTATTTAAAGTCTTTTTGTGACTCACAGAGTTATTTTCAGAGGATATACTTGATTTATATTATATTTAAGTGTGAAAAATCACATATAAAGCCTTTAATGCTTTATAGGGAACCTAAATAAGGCAGCTGCAAGATAATGGAATAGAAAGGAAAGCACTTAAATGTTTGAAACACAGGGCAGAATATTTACACGAGGAGGCATATTTAAAAAAACACTCTGGATGCAAATTAAGGAAAGAAATGTGAGACTGTGAGTGACCAGCAGACGACTCCCTCGGTGCAGAATGAGGAAAAGGACAGCGGCCAGAGATGATCAGAGTGAAACCTGAGAGGAGGGTGATTACAGTAATAACTGTGTTCTGTATTAATCTCAGAGTGCTCATTATTTCACCACGACACAGTAATGAGAGGCTCTAATAAGTCGACCTTTGAGAAGAGGATTAGTCTAATGATAGGAGGTCTGAGAGGTCGGCTGTTATTAAACACACACACACACACACACACACACACGTACACACTGTACCACTCTGTAACGTCTCAGTGGACACAAGGAGACTGTCATTCTGTGAGGACACTCATGATCAACCATTTCATAAATTAAACAAAAAACAGCCCAAACAGTGTTGGAAGAAAAACTTGTGAACTACAGTAGAAGTAGTCTACAAACGCCCCAATGATGAGAAAAGTCCATCCTCTCCATCTTCTGCCTGCTCCACTTTTCAGAAAATGTGTGCTCAAACAGGCCGTTTGTAGATTTTTCCCTTCATGACATCACAAAGGGCAGTAGCCCCTACCCCAGGTGGGTGACACTCCCACAGCTAGGTGTTTGTTCTGCCCTCTGAGTCTGCCCTCTCACCATAAACAATAGGACATGGAGCGAGAAAGACACCCGAGTACACCCCAAGCCCTTCCAGAGAGGGGGCGTGGTCAGACACAGCTCATTTACATATTTAAAAGTACAGACACAGAAACAGCCTGTTCTGAGCAGAGCTGAAATAGAGGGGTTTATAGACATGATCAAATACAGGATCAGAGTGGATTTAGAACAAGAAACTTCACACACATGTTTTGAGGAGCTCTGAGACTTATTTAAACTTTTTGAGAAGGAGGAGAATGTCAGACCTTTGAGTTACAGGACTTTAAAACGGCAATCAGTTGAAGCAAATGTTCTCAGCACTGAGGCTTAAAAAGCTAAATATATGCCAACAGTCATCAGTGCTCCCCCATTAGTTTCTTCCATTAAAGCATTTAAAAAAATAAAGTCAAGACCCATCATTTCAGTCCCTAAATGATGTGTCTAAATGGAGATCTTTGTGATGATGCATTCAAGGACACTTTAGAGACATCTGAGATTTCCCAGATGGCCGACTAACATCAGGATTATTTCAAATAAGACACAAAATAGATTTCAGTTTGTCTTCTTGTTGTTGATCTTAAGAGCCTGGTGAACAAATTAAAAAGTCTTTGAACGCATCGCCGTGTTGAGTTTTACCTGCAGGTTGTGATATACCGCCCAAAACATCAAATGTGACAGAAAAGATAAATAAATAAACGTGTGAAAGTTTGCCCTGTGATGGATTACCGACGTAAAGTCTCCAGTCAGAGCAAATTTATTTTCCCAGCACTTTGAAATGAAGTGAAATCCAGCGACTGTCTGCGAGGAAAGAAATCAATCTCCTTAAATAAATATGACTTTACATCGATGCACGGAAAAGTTTTGCTGCAGAGGTAAAGACAAGAAGTAAAAAGAGAGAGAGAGAGAGAGAGAGAGAGAGAGAGAAAACATGATCCCATTTCACAGACGCAGATTACTTCTGTGTTATGCAAATGTAATTTAGTGTCTGTGTCCTCTGAACGATTAACAAGCTCTTCCTCTCTTTCCTGATACACCTCACATTAACCTGACAATGACACACACTGATGAGTCTGTGTGTGTGTGTGTGTGTGTGTTTCCCCGCACACCAACACTCCTGCTTTAATTATCTCTCGTTTTACAGAAAACTTTAGAAACCAACAAACCGCTTCTTCTTCTTCTTCTTCTCCGCCCTGTCGGAGTGTTTTTTTTTCTCCACAGGAGCAATTAAAAGGCTGTTTGTGTCGAGGAGTCCATGTGTGTGTTTTTGCAGCTCGTCCTGTTTTCTGCAGCGCTGCGTTCAGGGTCGCTCGGGAATAAATCTGTCATAACAGCATCCTGACAGCTCGCAGCGTCTAAACTCTTTTAAAGTCCTTAAGATGTCACGAGTGATGTTTTCTGTAGACTCTACTGACTTCTGATGGTGATCGAGTTTTAAAGTCAAAGTCAACATGAAGGCATCAGCAGCCAATCACAGAGCTAAGTGAAGGTTACAGATAAAAAAATAAAATGTTGATTTGGCTTGAAAGGATTAAAAAAAAATAATAATAAAAAAAGACATGCTCGCTGGGTTAACTGGTGACTCTAAAATTGTCTGTAGGTGTGAATGTGAGTGTGGCTGGTTGTCCGTCTCTGTGATTGGCTGGTGAACAGTCCAGGGTGTAACCCCGCCTCTCGCCAAATGACGGTTGCGATCGGATGTGCAAAGCGGTAAAGATATTTGATGAATGGATGGGCTCATTTCTCCACTGGGATTTAAGGTTATTCATACATTTTCATAATAAGGGGAGTGGCTAAATTGACTGACAGGTGGACATGTTGTAGCTGTTCGTCAGGGGGCTTAAGTCCCGCCTCCAGCTCCAACTTTTTGTCTCTCTGTTGAAAACAAAAACTGACTCAGAAAATGTGCGCTCAAACAGGCCGTTTGTAGATTTTCCCTTCATGACATCACAAAGGGCAGTAGCCCCTCCCCCCAGGTGGGTGACACTCCCACAGCTAGGTGTTTGTTCTGCCCAAAACTTGGGTTGAGTCAGCATATCCAACATGGCGACCCGACCACCATCGCCCCGGCTTCAAAACTCCTCTTTAGAATCCAATGGGTGACGTCGCTGAGTTGACATCCATATTTTATACAGTCTATGTAAGATTGTTAGGCTATAGAGACTCCTAGTGGCAGAAGTTACAACTGCACGTTTACAACAGCTGATCGATGATGGTGTGCTCGTTACCTAAAGTCACCTCCTCATCAGACAACGGGCTGAAAGCAGCTGTGTGATGAAAGAGTTTGATTAAGAGCCTAACTTCCTGAATGGAAATTAAAAATCTCTTGATAGGATCTTTCTCATGGAGGTATTTGAGGACGATCACCTCATAATGAGTCTGATGGAGAAACTAAAACACACAGAGGAAGTTTTTTTTTTTTTCTTTTACAGGTGTGACTATAATTTAAATCTGTCTCGTTAATTGGGAGCAGAATGTAAAAGCGTCTTCTTTAAACCTGCTCGTTTCTCTAATTATCACCGCCTGCCTGCTCACCTGCAGCGCCGCCAGAACCCCTCTCTCTCTCTCTCTGTCCAAACCTCTGAACCCCCTTTTTTTTTTTTCTCTCTCTCTTTCCTCGACTTTCACATTTTTTTTGGAAAAAAAGTTCTAGAAGTTTCCCCTAACTTCTTCTTCAGCCCTTTGAACCTCGCGCTCATGCTAACCTTTACACACACATACATAAACAGAGAGCGAGACAGAGGAGAGGCGGCTCCGCCAGCTCTCAATTAACAAGGCAGGCTCTGTTCCTGTGTGTGTGTGTGTGTGTGTGTGTGTTAGGGGGAATATGTGTGTGTGAGAGCGAGAGAGAAAGAAAGAAGGAGGGATTGTTCTTTGCAGCCAGAAGACAGAGATATAGCCTTCATTCCTGCTCAGATTAAAGGATTTAGAGCGAGAAGCCTTATTACAAACCCAAAGAAAGAGAGAGAGAGAGAGAGCTTTTTCCTCCCCTCCTTCCTCGCTCTCTTCTGGGCTGATTAAAGCGCAGATAACGCTCCGTCTCAGGCTGCGAGCTGCTGGAAGCCAACAACACACACACACACACACACACACACACACACACACACACACACGGTGACTCATTAAAATCCAAGACATAACAATGGCTGCCCTGATTTTAAGGCGGATTCTGACCTGTTGGATGACCACCCCTGCTCCACCGGGCTTCTGCTATCCAAATTAAAAAGAGCCCCCGCTGCGCATGTGTGTGTGAGATTCCTGAGCACGCCCGCCTAAATGTCAGCTTATCTGCAGATGTGAACAACTTAATACTTCTTAAGACTTTTTTAATGCCGCCTGAAATTGAACCCCGGGTCCGAGAGCGAGTCCAAAAAATGTCCCTCTATCTGATTCGACGAGCTTCCTCATAAGAATGAATGAACAGCGGGGGCGGGGCAGAGCGAGATAAAAAGAATGTTTCCTGGTAAGTCGTTTTCAAACGGTCACCTTTACCTGCAGCTCTCTTTTTATTCAACTTTATGATGAACAGATGTTTAAACAGGACGGGGAAAAGTTGTCGTTTTTGCACCTAAATTTAAGAATTAATTCATTAAAACTAGTTCTAATTAATTACAGGCGCCGTGATTTAAGAGATAAAAAGTAATTAGCCGCATATATATCTCTAACTTTCATGTGAGGCCTTGCGTCAGAGTCCACTAAATGTTCGACAATTTAATTTTGCTGCTGTATATTCATGTTGAGTCCCTGAAGGTCATGACACACTGAAGCAGAGGTGTTTTAGAGGTTTTTCAGGGACAAGCATCTGGGAGGAGACCCCGCGGTAGACCCAGAGTTTGCTGGAGGGGTTATATACCCCGTCTGGAGCGCCTTGGAATCCCCCAGGAGGGGGAACTGGAAAACGTTGCTGGGTCGAGGGAACTCTGGGTCGACTTACCGCGCCTGCTGCCACCGCGACCCGACCTCTGATGAGCCGAAGAAAATGGACAGACGGACGGACGTTTAGCTCATGATCTGAAGCTTTGTCCATGTTCACCTCTGCACCTTTAAGAAAAAGCTAAAGACCCAGCTCTTTCATGAATACCTACTAACTTAATGATGATGGTCTCCATATTATTGATGATGATGATGATGGTAATGACGTTGGTTTTTGTTTGATAACGATGACTTATAAGATGGTTTCTATACTGATTAGAGCTCTCAAGAACTGCCCTCAATGTTGTGCTTTGCCTCTGGTCACTTCCTGTCAGCACCTGTGTGTCCAATCAGACTCAAAGCTGATCGTTTGCTCTTACTGACATTGTTCCCTTCTTTCTAGATCCTTGCTTGTGTTGTTCTTACTCTCTGATGTACGTCGCTTTGGATGAAAGCGTCTGCTGAGTGAATTGTAGAATGTTCAGTTTGGGCATCCAGCAAGGGGAGCAGCATAACAGGTCAACTTTAAATAATCTAACACAGCTGATCGCAGGAGTATTTTCAGAACCAGGAGGGATATGTGTTCTTGTTGGGGACTACATTTCCCAGTGGATGGATACATGTTTGTGCTCCAGTGAGTATCTGGTGCAGCAGGATGCTGTGTAAGGACCGAGTCACATTTGTCTCTCCTCTCCGGTGGGAGTTTTGTTCATTGTAATATTTTACAGTCGAGCCGTCGTCTCGCATATTTACAATGACACACATTGGTCTACCTGTAAACACATCCGCGCTGCCGCTCCTTTATACGCTAACAAAGCTGCATTTCAACCTCAGGGAAAGCTTTTCTGCGCTTCAGCATCTCTCAAACCGTGAGCCTTTTGAAAAGCAGCTTTCCCCTCACACTGCAGCCTTTATGCTCCACTCCAAACAGCTGATCACATTTCATTTTTTCTGGGTGACTGCTCATCGCTATTTTAAGGCTGTAATCCATATCCAGCACCTACACGAGCCGACAGAGACGCCATACAGGGTTACCAGACAGCACATCACGTTAACGTTTGTTTGAGGGGGTCTCTGTGGATTCAGATCAGCTCAATTTGATTGAGAAACAAAACTAAGTATTTTTTAAATATTTCTTCTCTGCGATGAGACTTGTTTCCCTTTGATTTGAACAGACATGGATTCTATTTGACCCCGCTGCAGATTGGCAGGCATTAGACTTCTTTAAACTGCTTGTCAAGGCAAAGCAAAGGTAGATTAGAGGAGGAATACAGTCATGGAAGAATCCTGTATTTGAAGGGAATCCTGTCTTTTCAACCGCGCCTTCCTTTTTTTTTAAATCTTTAAACTTGACATACGTTGGGTTTTCAATCACTAATCATTTCCTGATTGCTTCAGCCTGCAGCAGATGAGCTTTTTGTTGGCGAGTAAGCGGCCTCTTAAAGGTACAGTGTGTTCATTCCACCACCAGGGGGCTCTCAATCAAAACACTCACAAAAGACGACGTTGAGGCTGGCGGGGAATCATGAGAGTGATTCCTTCTGCTAGGTCTTGACTTGGTCTCGATCCCAAAATATCTTGGTCTTTACTCGGTCTTGATCTCTAAATGTCTTGGTCTTGACTCAGTCTCGCCCTGGACACGGTTTCGATCTCGATGCATAAATGTCTAGGTCTTGACTCGGTCTCACCCTGTCTGGTCTTGGTCTTGACTAGTTCTCTATCCCTAAATGTCTTGGTCTTGACTCGATCTTGATCCCTAAATGTCTTGGTCTAGACTCGGTCTCGCCCTGTCTGGTCTTGGTCTAGACTCGGTCTCGATCCCTAAATGTCTTTGTCTGGACTCAGTCTCGCCCTGGACACGGTTTCGATCTCGATGCATAAATGTCTAGGTCTTGACTCGGTCTCACCCTGTCTGGTCTTGGTCTTGACTAGTTCTCTATCCCTAAATGTCTTGGTCTTGACTCGATCTTGATCCCTAAATGTCTTGGTCTAGACTCGGTCTCGCCCTGTCTGGTCTTGGTCTAGACTCGGTCTCGATCCCTAAATGTCTTGGTCTTGACTCGGTCTCAGGTATGTCTTGGTCTCTGTCAGTCTGGTCTTGACTACAAACACTCACTTGAGGTTTAAATCAATATGCGTCTGTGAGAGAGTGGAGGTATGAAGCTTCATAAAATGACTTTAATTAGGCGTCGTATTAATTATGAATCTGACACTCTGAATAAAGGCAGCAAACAGCACAGACATGAATGACAGAGCATGAACTGTGTCTCAGCGTGAAGCAGATGCTCCTGACGGTCAGCAGCTCGGCGCACAGCTGGCTGAATGTTCCTGAACGCAGCAGCAGCGTTTGGCACACAGGTTTTCAGCTCAGTCCTGATAGTGCTGTTCTACTTTACTACGACGGCACGACTGTCCATCCATCCATGCAAGCGGCCTTATCGACACACACACAGCACACAGCCTGCCGGGAAACCTGGCCTGGGTGAGCACAAAGGAAAAGTGTGTTCAGTCATCCTGGTGGTTTCATAACATGTTTTCTACTCTAAAAAGAAACTTTAACCGCTAACAGACAGACTGCTGCTTAAATCTGCAACTTTAAAGCTAAATGATCAAACACATGTCGTTTACAGATTCTTAAATTGAAGTATCTGCTGTTTTTGTTTCACTTAAAAGGTGACATATTCTCCTCCTCTTCAACCAGTGTAAGTCTCAGAGCTTCTCAAAACATGTGTGTGAAGTTTCTTGTTTTAAATCCACTCTGATCCTGTATTTGATCATGTCTATAAACCCCTCTATTTCAGCCCTGCTCAGAACAGGCTGTTTCTGTGTCTGTACCTTTAAATATGCAAATGATCTGTGTCTGACCACGCCCCCTCTCTGGAAGGGCTTGGGTGTACTCAGTGCTTTCTCTCTCCATGTGCTATTGTTTACAGTGAGAAGGCAGACTCAGAGGGCAGAACAAACACCTAGCTGTGGGAGTGTCACCCACCTGGGGGAGGGGCTACTGCCCTTTGTGATGTCATGAAGGGAAAATCTCCAAACCGCTTGTTTTTTTGCAACCGATACCGATAGTCACTTGACATTATCGGCTGAAAGATTAATCGGTCGGCTAAGAAACACTCAGCACATTTTCAGCTCTTTGTTTATTCAACATTTTCATATTAATGGATGTTTTGAAGCTTCTTGAGGACGTTATTGAAGCTTTAGACCTTTAGTTTTGTGTTCCCTAAAAAGTAAAAAACTGGTCATTCATCATGTGCTGAGTTATTCGAGTAAGTCAACAAATGATTAATTTCACCGGAGGCGGTGGAGTCCGTGTTTTGCCCGAGCTCAAACTGAGATGAAGGGGAAACAGTACAGAGACGCTCCGCCGACAAAGAGTGAACCCTCCAGTGTTTTCATCTTACAAACTGTACATAATAAACTACCCCGAGACTAACACACTCCTCGTTTAAAATGTGTGTGTGCGTGTGAAGAACAAAGTGCGTGCTCAGAAAAGTGAGGAGCAACAAAGCGGTAAAGAACAGTGTGCAAACCAGAGCGCATTCATGAGCTGCAGGAAGAGATAAAAGGAGAAGAAAATGAAGAGTCAGTGGAAGAGGAAGATCAGACCGTCGCTAAGTCTCTTTATTAAAAGTACTGAGAGGTGCATTCTGGGACACGACACAAACTAAGCCCTACTTCCCAAACAGAACTACAGACGAGGCACACTTTTCAAAGCCCTTTATTCAGAGGAATCGCAATTTACAGCTGCATTTAGAAATATGTTTTATATAAGAATTGAATTAGATTTTATTTTTTTTAGTCTATGTTTTGTCATCCTGTCTTGTTGTTTTTTGTTTTGTTTTTTTTACTGCCAATGTCATGTCTATATGTTTATGTTTTTTGTGTGTGTGTTACTGTGTTACTAAACAAATTTTTTTTTTTTGAATTTGATGACACTGTGATGTCATCGGTAATCAGCTGCTGTTTCAGAGGACGTTATCGGCCGTAGACCCGGACCGATAAATCGTCCAGCCGATAATTTCGTCAGTATCCACTGACTATCGGTATCGGCTAATTTTATCACAGATATTTCTAGATTTATTCACCAGTCAAACATAAATAAATGTGTTCATCTAAGATCGTAAATCTAAGAAAGATATCGGTCGATGAATCTGTATCAGATTTATTCTCTCCCCAATATCGATAGCGGCCGCCAAATTCTCATATCAGTCGGGCCCTAGTTCGTTGATTTAGATACTTAATCTTATAGATTAAAGCCAGCAGAGTGATGCATTCTGGTTGATGTAGGCACTGTTGGCACTCTCCCAGTATAACACACACTGAGGAATTAATCGCTTTAATTAACCACATTGATCCACTTTGGAGGGAAATTACATTTCCTGCTGCTTTAAGTCGAGCCGACACTTCCACATTTCCAGAGTCAAACTTTTTCAAACTTCTGACAGCATTGTTTCTGCTCCTACAGCAGCAGTGAGTTATGATAGGACTAACACACACACTCAGCGTTTGCACACAAATGCACGAGCATACTCCGTTTTGTTTTTAGGGAAAGCAACAAGGCTTTGATATCTGCACAACAAGACGAGAGACTCTCGGGGTCAATAGAGAGCTGGCTGAGCAGCGAAAAGTGAAAGGTAGGAAGTCACACAAACACACACGCGCACACAAACATACACACATGCGCACACACAAAGGTTAGCGCAGAAAGATGTGTCCCAGGTTTAGAGCCGAGGAAATTGAGAGGATTACTGGGTATTAAGGAATGCACACTTCTACTCTCTCTCTCACACACACATACACACACACCTGAACACAACAGGTTCACACACACTCACAAACACACACACACAAAGAGTGTGTGAGTCTGACCCAGTTCATTATATGAGGGTGTTAGCAGGGAAATCCGTATTATTAATATGCAGTGTGAATTTAGAGGCTATTACCAGCTAAATGGTACTCTGCCATGCTCTCTGTGTGTGTGTGTGTGTGTGTGTGTGTGTAAAGTAATTTTCCTCTGCCTTGTAACAAAGTGTGTGTCATACATATTTGCAGCAGACAGGAAGCGTGTGTGTGTGTGCGCGTGTGTGTGTGTGTGTGTGTGTGTGTTTTAATTTTGTGCAAAAACATCCATCAGCCTCTCAGCTAAAGAAACAAGAAAACAAAATGCTAAAGCAGCCTTGAGGTTGTGTAGGAGATTTCTTGTGTGTGTGTGTGTGTGTGTGTGTGTGTGTGTGTGTGTGTGTGTTTTAGTGTGTAAAGCTCCAGTAGTTGTATTGGTATCAGTCGGTGACAGGCGGCTGCTGAAGAGCGATAGAGAGACCTTTAGTTTACAGCTCTCTCTCTCTTTCAGCCCTGAGGATATATATGTGTGTGTGTGTGTGTGTGTGCGTGTGTGTGCGTGTGTGTGTTGTGTAAGTGAGAGTAAGTGTGTGTGCTAATACTGAATGTGTGTACTATATAAACAACTCGGAGGGAAACAATTACACGGACGCAGAACAACAGCAACAACATTCATTGTCTAAAGGCAAACACACACACACACACACACACACACACACACACACACACACACACACACACACACACACACACACACACACACACACACACACACACACACACACACACACACACACACACACACACACACACACACACACACACACACACACACACACACACACACACACACACACACACACACACACACACACACACACACACACACACACACACTACACTACACTAATTAGGCTGCTTCAGCAACACAGTCTAGCAACGTTGCTTGGGAGGGCCCGGTGAAGTTAAAGGTTAGACCAGTGAGGTCGGACTTTGTGTACCCACACCGGGATCTGCACAAGAATAAGAACGGCAGAAAACAAAGGAGACAACAAAAGCCTTTAAAGATTTTCCCTTCATGACATCACAAAGGGCAGTAGCCCCTCCCCCAGGTGGGTGACACTCCCACAGCTAGGTGTTTGTTCTGCCCTCTGAGTCTGCCTTCTCACCGTAAACAATAGGACATGGAGCCAGAAAGACCGAGACACCCAAGTCCTTCCAGAGAGGGGGCGTGGTCAGACACAGCTCATTTACATATTTAAAGGTACAGACACAGAAACAGCCTGTTCAGGAGGAGCAGCCATGTCAAGTGGGCTCTCACATTCACAAGCAGAAATTTAGCTGAAAAAAATCAGGTCCCTGTAATCCCCCACTCCTGATTATAGCAAACAGGTTTCTTGTGTACATGACATTTAAAAAGCTTCAATCAGAAAGTAAACTACACACAGACGTCAAACAGAGTCGATCCTAACACGCTGAGTCAACAGTCTATCAGGCTAAAATCTGAAAGTCAGGAGTGGAACTTCATTCTTTATGTTTAGGGAGTCAATAAGTCGGTCTGAAATAAACATTTTCAATTCACTTAAGAGGATAAAAAAGAACGTAGAGGCAATGAATACAAGTCAGGAATCCTGGCGAAAAGATCAAATGTGGAAATAAAAATGATAGTTTAGTACATTTTGCTTTGCGGTTAAGAGCTCTTCACGATCCTGTGAGGCGAGTCGAGCTGTACTCGACCTGAGCAGAAAGAGGTTCAGTGACCTCTGGAGTCTGATTCAGTTAAAGTTGAGATCATCTGAGCAGCACACACACACACACACACACACACACAGAGGTCACACAGCAGTATCATTATGTCTCCTCTGTGCAGTTATTAGACCGTCCCTGTTTTTATAAAAGAGCTGCTGAACAGTCTGATAATACCAGAGAAGACAGCAATTATGGAGAGAAGGTTCATCGTCACAGGTACTGCAGGTAGCACTTTTCTACATTATAGCTGTCAGAGTGTGTGTGTGTGTGTGTGTGTGTGTGTGTGTGTGTGTGTGTGTGTGTGTGTGTGTGTATGTGTGTGTGTGTGTGTGTCGTCCAGCCTCGGCTAGCTGAGCTATCTGACAGAGCAGATTGTGATTTTTAGCTGAGCAGCGCTAATCTCTTCTTACAATATGAAGCGCTGATTACACACACTGCACACTGTGGGAACGGGAGACAAGGAGTGAGTGTGTGTGTGTGTGTGTGTGTGTGTGTGTGTGTGTGATAGGGAATATAAGAGGGCAGATAAGACGGCAAGGTGAGGACAGGAGACAGAATTCAGTTTAGCAGGAGAAGAAGAGAGGGGGTGTGTGTGTGTGTTATAGAGGTGAGATAAGGTTATTTCACACACACACACACACACACACACACACACACACACACACACACAGCTAACAGCACAGCATGTACAGTAGGGATGTTATGACTACCTCTTGCCTCTGTACCGTCCTGTTATGCTTGGCCTGAGCGATAATATCCACTGTGTGTGTGTGTGTGTGTGTGTTTGTTTAGATAACAACGGTGGAATAGTAAGTTGGAGGAAGCATAGAGGCCTCGACAGGAAACGAGGAAATGAATAGGCAACACACACACACACACACACACACACACACACACACACACACACACACACACACACACACACACACACACACACACACACACACACACACACACACACACACACACACACACACACACACACACACACACACACACACACACACACACACACACACACACACACACACACACAGGAATGAACAAACAGCCGTTTCTGAAAATCAGGAGGATCAGCGATGAAGATGACGATGATGATGATAACGATATTGTTGTTAATTTTTCAAGACAAGCAGCAGCATGTTTAGTGGTGATTCTAGAGTCTGTTGGGGCCCTAGGCAAAAATTATTTGGGGGGCCCTCCAACCTGCATTCACCACCATCATGTCTGCCAGTGTCCCTCCTCTTCCTCTCTTTCTTTTTTCACTCCCAGACGGATAATTCTTTTACATTTTCCTTCTTTGATTTTCATTGACAACGGTTTTTGGTTTTCAAAGGACAGGGAGTTCTGTCAGATGGGGCCCCCTCTAGGGAGGTATCCTACTGTCATTGCAAACTTTGCACATTTTGAGCCACTGCCTCAAGCAGTTGCCTCACCTCTGCTCCTGCATCCTCAAAACCGATTATTTTTTGCTACCATCATGTGTTTCTGTGTGTCTGCAGGAGACAGCTACACACTGCCCCTTTAACGGGGAGGTTTTGGATTGTTTGTCTAACAAAACCTTTCTGATGACGACTGAATCTGTTGATTATTCTCCCGATTGACTGCTTATAAAAAGTTAGAAGAAGCCGTGTTGACCTGTCTTTGACCTTTCCATGACTTACTTCCCCGAGTCCTTTTTCTACTCTCTCGATGTTCTGCTGTTTTTGAAATCTCGTCAATTTATCGTCTTCTGGGAAAAAGAAAGAAAATAGGTCTTTCAATCAACTTTGTTTATTTCCTTTGTGCAAAAATAGACAACATGCATTCTGGAGGATGTGTGATAGGTTGTTCAGAAGGTAAGAGAGCGAGAGAGGGGGAGAGAGAGACAGAGAATGAGAGAGAGAGAATGAGAGAGAAGGAGAAGGATGGTGAGAGAGAGAGAGAGAGAGAGAGAGAGAGAGAGAGAGAGAGAGAGAGAGAGAGAGAGAGAGGGAGGTCAGTAAAAGACTTTTCCATTTGATGGCGAGTAAACAGACGAGAGGAAGACAAGCTGCGAGCGAGAGAGAACAGACGAGGAGGGGGGTCAGTGCAGGTTTTGCTTTGAAGACCTCTGCTCCAGGAGAAAAACAAAGGAGGGGGGTCCCAACATGAAAAGCCGAGCCGAAGACAGGAAAGTGACAAGTGACCTGAGAGGAGGAGAGAAACGGAGCACAGTGGCCGGGCGCGTGTACGAGCTGCAGACCCCAGGAGAAAAACAAGCATCAGATATTATGAATAAAATATGAATCCATGTGGGATTTTTTTGGCTCTGCAGAGTCTGAGAGGTTATTCAGAGAGAAATGCAGCGATACAAAAACAGTCGGTGCGGTGGTCCTGTGGGCGGAAAAAAAACACCAGAAGTAAAGACAGAAAGGCTGAACATAAAGGTGCAGACGGACTACTGCTCAAAGCCCTGCGGGATCCCAAACTACAGATATGTACAGTTTACATACACAGACCTTCATGGAGATGTGTATCGACTCGTCCTTTTGTTGACTTCAATTTTTTTAAACTGATCTTTATTCATAATTAACTGTGAGCCCTCTATTGTCTATCTGACATAATGTAGCCTGAGGTGGTTTTTAAATATTTATAACTCGGATTCACTGATTTTCAAACCGAGCTTTCCAGCAAACTCTTCCTTATTTAAACATCCAGAAAGTTTCAGAACAGCGTTAAGAGTTAATGAGCCGGAGTTTTGCACGGTGACAGTAACCCAGAACATCCACCAGATACGCTGACTTCCCGTCCGCTCTCTCTTTTCTTTGGTAAATAGAGCGCCACAGGAATGATGCCTACAACGCTAGCATTTGAGCGCCATGGGGGCTAAAGTCTAAAAGTCAACGGGGATTTTGAATGTGTTTGTGGTTAGACTCCTGAAATAAGGTCTGTGGTTAACACAAGCTGAAGAGATGTTGGTGTTCTGTTAGACCACATAAACTACGTTAGGTAATACCTCCACCTGTGAAGTTTGAAGTTTTTACTCGTCTTTAAAAAGGCGGTTGCTAACAAGCGGCTAAATGTGACTACAGTGGTTGTCGGGGACATTAAAGGTCATCACGCCGGACACAGAGGGCGGGAACTCTCTCACTAGTCGGAGATGTCTCCTGTAGGTTTAATCTTTAGGTTCAGGTGAATATTATGTTAGTAAACTATTTATTAAGCTACGTGGATTAGTTTATCGGAGATCGTCTGAAGCATAACGCTAGTGACGTCACAATCATCCCACCGTGGTGTAGTTAGCTTGTAGCATAACGTTAGCTTTTTACTTCTGTCGGCCGCATTAACGCTTCAAACATCATAAAAATGGCGTTCATCTGT
Source organism: Labrus bergylta (assembly GCF_963930695.1). Lineage (NCBI taxonomy): Eukaryota > Metazoa > Chordata > Actinopteri > Labriformes > Labridae > Labrus > Labrus bergylta. Next base: position 1,824,223 of record NC_089217.1, read on the forward strand.
GAAGATTATCCTGCTGAACAAAACGCCTACGCTTCAGAAACGTGCGTTTAACACAGAGATTATTTTCTGCAATGATCCAAAATCCAATGAAAAAATCCCATAGGAGAATTCTCGTTAGATCCCATGGCGATGCTACTTCCTGGTTGGCCTATGAAATTACGTCATATGGTTTGTTCTCTATTGATGCGCCTTGCTCCGGCATCTTGCAGAAATAGAATCCCTGCGTATCTGCTGCGTAGCATTCGGAGTCAGTGAAGCACACACGTGGAATAAAGTAAAAAAAACCTCCTTTTAGCTTTGTTTTTGGTCTCCACCAAGGCTGAAAGGAAATATCTCTCTTAAACTCTTAATTTCTACCATATTCACCAATTCGTCTCTAAAGCCAGATTTATACTTCTGCGTCCAATCCACGCTGTAAGTGATGGGTCCTGTGGGTAGCATCGTATTTCCAGCATCTACAACATTTCTAGTATGGCGGCCATATTCAAAAGAAACGCCAGAGTCGCCGCTGTATTTTGAATAGTCATGTGTGGAATCTTGAGTTTTTTATCCCAGCAACAGTACGGCTGCTTTCAGTAGCAGCTCACACTTCATTATGCAACGGTCTGTGACGTAACATCCTGTGTTTCCACGGCAACGATAAACATGTCGTTTCATGTTGATGCGCCTAAGGATTTCTCTGGCTTTGGTAACTGCTGGAAATATTAGAGGTAATGTACTCAACTAACAAAATATAAAGTATAACATAAATATTAAATATTTGAGTCTTAAAAAATTCTACATATTACACCTTTAAAGTAAAAAAAGTACAAAAGAAATGCAGAGTGCGTGGGATGAAACATTCATGTTTAGTGATTATTTATTGACTAACTCTGACTCTCTTTAAAATGCGCATTTTTTATTGTGTTTCTGAAATAATGCAGTCTTGCAACGAGCCCCGAGTTCATTGCATCACATTTAAATCTGTTTTGTTTCTTAACAGCGAGTTGCCACAGTGACCGGAGAAGGAGGCAGAGAGCAGCGTCTCTTTAATAAGCAGAAGTCAGAGCTGCATTATTGAGCAGATTTCTCTTGGAATATGAAGTGAGATGGACACAAAGCGCCGCGGGGTCTTTTAATATAAAGTTTCTCCTTCATTTCTCCTCTGCAACTTGGCGGGCGATAACAGCTGGATATTAGTTTCCCTGCCGAGGATTTCATATATATCATATCATTACTGCACTTTGTTATCCGACTGTTATCTTCGGTATGGACTCTTACATGATACCTCATCCAGGAGGAACTCTACAGAGAGCTGCTTTCTGATTCTGTCTTCATCTCCCGCTCTGCAGCCGCTCAGTCTGAATATCATGCCTTCCTTTCAAAGTTCCATTTTTGGGCTGATTCAGCGGAGACAGTTTAAATTTCTACATCTGATCCTTTTGGGAACGGCAGGATGTGACATGTCACAATTTCAGACTTTTACTTTATACATTAGCTTAGCATTGGCAGCTCTTATAGTCTGAAATGTATCAACAGAAAACTTTGCCCAGCCTTGTTTGTTTCATGTTAATTGGAATGCTATTTTTTTTTAAACAAGACATGTGGACGCAGGTCTGTTGGTTGGTCCCAAACATCTTAATGACTGTTGGATGGATTGGCATGAAAATTAGTACACCCATTCATTGTACCCTAAGGATGTATCCAACCTAGCCAAAACTTTAAACTTTTAAACTTTGTGGTTTTGAAAATAATTTCTTAGGATTATGTGTTAAAGTATTGATTTTGATCTGAAATTACACTCTCCAAGCCGCCATAGTGACAGTGAAGTGCTCTTCCACAAAAACAACCACTGACTTGAATCTGAAGGTTTTATTCGAGCAGAGACAAAGAGAGGAGCAAACTAAAAGCACTGATTAAATCATCAAAATTCAAACTGGAATAAGAGATAATTACAGGCAAAAAAGGACACGATTCAGAGTTAGTCCGACCAACACTTTTTTCCTGCTAATGATGTTTTTTCTGCAGCAGTTCATACAGTATAAGAAACATCTCCAAAGCAACGACTTAACAATTAAAAAAAGGGCTCTATGTGCATTTCTTTGCCAAGACTGCAAATGACTCGAAATGTGTTGTTTTAATGACAGAAACATGTTTCCTAACTCATGTAAAACGCGGCAGTTAATGAGGACATATTGAAAAAACATTCAGAAATGCTCTACTTTCCAAAAACAATCCTGGAACTCCACCAGAAATTAATCACTTTTTTCTCTGGCTCATCGCCTATCTTCCAACCAGACTTCATTGACATTTTTCCAGTTTTTTCAGATAAGAGGCAAAAACGCAGACAATAAGGACAACGCTTGAAGTGATTCTGTGAGACCCAAGTTTTGACTTTTTTAGGAAGATATTAATCCAAGAATAATATCAGCAAAACATATTTCAGTTTCTGTAACCCTGCCAGTCTCCTTTCAGTCTGTCTTGTCTTTAAGTGTGTCACCCCCCACTACCCCGTCTCCCCCCTTTTCTACTCTGCCATCTGCTGTTTCCACTCCCATCTTACTGCTGCCATTCTCTGCTTTTCAGATAACAAACCTCTTCTTTTTACTCTTCAGTGGTCCGAGGCTGCAGTTCTTCTCCAACTTCACCGTTATCTGTTGGTTTACTTGTGTTTTTTTTTTTCTTCTTCTTCTTCTCCGCTCGCTCCTTTCAGAGCCTTTATCTGGCTGATAAAGTAAAACCCAGGCTCCCATGCAACTGTCTGATAAGTTCAAACAAACCTCAGAGAGTTTGTAGAAAACTAAATCGTTTTGTTCTTTGTTCTCATGCTAGAGAGAGACTACATTGGAAGTTGGTACTATTAAAGCGCATATGCAAATACTCTACTCTATGCAGATGATGTGGTCATGTTGCCGTCATGATACTGTAACCTCCAACATACACTGGGATGGTTTCCATTTCTTTTTAAAAGACGTCAGGATATGAGTTAGCAACTCCCAGTCTGAGGCCATTACAACTGGATGAGTGTGCGACCCATGTAGCCATTTTGTTTGTTGTTAGCCACTGCTAGCTAGCCATAAATGGGTGGACAAATGAACGGCTGGATGGTGCCCCTTTGAGAGAAAAGAATCACCTTTCCTGAGTATAAAGGAGTACCGGTGTTGCAATGGAGCACAATTTTCTCCACACCTTCCCGACTTTGATTTCTAACTCGACGTCTACAACAAAACGTCAAGAAACCTATCTAATAAACACTCTGTCGGACAGAGAACCCCTGATACAATGTACACACACCCACTCAGGTTTCTGATTCATTATGATCCACAGAGCGACCCTGCGTCGTAAATTTATAAAAGCTATAACATGTAGCCGCTTTGTAATTATATAAAAGGCCAGGGTTATAAATAACAAAGTGTGTATTGACTTTGTGTGTGTGTAAGGGAGTGTTATGAACTTTTCAACTGTGTCCTAGAGTGAGTGTGTGTTGACTAAGCCATTGGTAGAGAGAGAAGAATTGGTCATTTTCTGGAGCCTCTATCTGATCTATCGGCTGGAGCAGGGGCACAGGAGTTGTTTCACACACACACACACACATACACACACACACACACACTCACACACAGCAGAAAGTCAAAATCCAATTATTGAAGTTGCAGAGAGGGAAAAGGTTACCCCTCCCTCTCTCTCTCTCTCTCATTGGTCACAACTCTCAGTTCTCATCTATCTGCTAAAACTTTCACACTCCTCCTCTGTCCTCGTCTTTCTCTTAGTGCCTCTTAAATGTTTGCTTGTCTCGCCCCCTCTTGCCGTTTAACTCTCTTCTTTCTCAACATAAAGACAAGAGAGAAATGAGAGTTTAAAAATATATAGCAAGCAACTAATAAGGGTATTAAGGGAGGCAAACAAATCAAATGTACTGTTTGTTGTGGTACCTTCTTTCCAATACTATTTTAGGTAACATTGACTAAAGAGTGCTAATTTCTCAAATACTTGAACTTGAACTGGTTCCCATCAGAAACTACTTTAACTGGTTTCACTTTTTGACATATTATCAAATTAGGACTGTAATACAAAACCAAGTGCTAGAACAAAAGTGACAAAACGAAACCCTGACATACATCCAACAAACCAACCAATCAACCAAACAAACGACCGACCGACCGACCAATAGATCAACCAACCAAACAACCAACCGACCGACCAACCAACAAACCAATCAATCAATCAATCAACCAACCAAATAACCAACCAACCAACAAACCAATCAATCAATCAACCAATCAACTAACCAACCAACCAACAAACCAATCAATCAATCAACCAACCAATCAACCGACCGACCAACCAACAAACCAATCAATCAATCAATCAACCAACCAATCAACTAACTAACAATCCAACCAACAGACCAACCAACCAACCGACCAACCAACCAATCAATCAACCGACCAACAATCCAACCAACCAATCAATTGACCAACCAACCCACTAACTAACAATCCAATCAACCGACCAACCAACCAACCAAACAACCAACCAACCAACCAACATCCAACCAACCAACCAACCAAAACCCACCTAAACCTGTTTAATAAGTAAGAAAGGAAAATAATCTTTGGTAATGTAACTATAAATAACAAGGCCCCTCTGTTCTTTAGTTATGGGTGGCTTATCAAGTCACTCTTGAGGATATTTGCATTTATTCCAGAAGTGGAAATCCACCTCGATCGGCTGTACTTTGGTGTTTCTTTATACAGGCATTAAGGAGAATGAGCTTCATATGAGAGATGAGAATCAACAGCCTCAACAAAGTTCATGTTTTATATCACAGCTCAGAGTCGGTGCAGTGCTAAGCCGACAAAATCAAATAAACAGAGACAACCAGTGTTCAATAAAAAAATAATCTTCAATAAATTTACAATCATTCAAACTGGATCATCTGTCAAATCAAAGGTGGACCTCGTGTGTGATTTTTAATAAAAATACCCCTCGCCTGAATATCGATTTCATCTCCACTCCCACAGGTGTTCTTATTTAATTTACTCTCTATTACCTCGCTCTTCTTCACCCTCTACTTACCCTTCCTCACCCTGCAACCTTATCTCCCCTCCTCATTTACTCTTGTTTGGTCACTCATTTCTTTCCTTTTCCACCTTGTCCTGAGTTTCTCACTCGCCCGCTCGCTCTGGGTTTAATTTCAGCTCGTCTCATACCTGTCCTTGCCATTTCTTTCCATCTCGCCCTTTTCACTATCTCTCACCATCTTTCTCACTCTGCTTCTGAATCTCATCCCCCCTCCTCCTCCTCCTCCCTCCTCTCCTCTTTTCTCTCAGGTTACCTTCATAGAAAGCGAGGCTTGGAGATGAGAACGTGGATAAGGAGGTGATAGATGAGACAGATGGATAGATAAAGAAGAAGAGGAGGAGAGGTCTATTTTCCCACCAGGAAGGCTGCTTTGAGATGAGCTATCCCCCTTGCTACCAGGCGTCACGTGTCATAATTCAAACCGTGCTTTGCCTCATATAGATTTTTATCTCTAACAGTTATGACAAACTGCCTCTGAGGCTTCAAATTAAAGCGCACACACAGGTCTGAAACTGTCTCCCTGCTGCTATTTTTGAAGCTTAGGTTTGTAAACAATCCCAAAAAAAAAAAATGGGTCAAGTTCATCAAAAGAGAAGCATGAAGACGCTCATTTCCTGCGGCGTCGCCTGCCAACAACAACCTGCTTCTCTTCTCGAGATGGAATCACTTCCTCGGGAGGTCGAGACCTCCAGAGGAACGAGAACTGACACTCCACTTTCTATTTTTATGGTTCTGGCAAGACGATAAAAGAATACAGCCTTTTGTGGATAATTCCTTCTTTTAACTGAACTTGTGCATTCATGCAGAGTAACAGGAATTCCGTCAAATCAGCGATTATTGGATCAAAAGATGTGTTAACGTCTCACTTCATCAGATCCTGCTTCTGTTTCCTCTTTGATGATGCTATCATTAAAAAAAATAATCTCATGATTCACCACGTTTGCTTTTTAGATTTGAACTTCCTATAGATTGCAGACAGTCTGAATGAACCTCGGGTCCTTCTGCAGCTTCTCAACTCAAAACTAAAACCTTCCCATCGACAAGCAGCTACAGTTCTGTTAACAGTTGTATTTCAGCCGTAGAGTTTCACACCTCTGCCTGTCTACAAACCACAGGTAAACCTTCACACTTTGTCATCATCTGACAGAACATCATGACACAGCCATGAGTTTTTAGCTAGCACTCAGATAGAAACTCGCTACCTTACATGAGAAACTTCTTTTTCCTCAGGCGATCATGATGTGGGAAGTCTTTTTATTACGGATATAAAAATAAAATTGGCATACATAACTGGAATCCGTGCCAACGTTATGACTTTACTTTGAGTGCAAAGCTTAACAAGACCTCCTGGATGAATAAAGAAGTGAAGTTCTGTAAATCAGACGATTGCACTTCTTTAGACTACACGGTTTTGATCTTGAAAGTTTGTTCTGGTTTCTTTGTGTTCCTTTCATTGACCGATGAATACCTGATGTTATAAAGGAAAACACTTTGAACCTCGCTCTTGACTCACACTCTTCTCTTTCCTGCCCTCTCTCCTTCACATCACCAAAGAAGGTTTTCACAAACGGAGTCTGAACCGGCCGAAACTAAAAAAAAAAACCTTTATGGATCCCAGCTGGAGTTTATGGATTCTTCCTCAATGTAATCTGCAGAAAAGCGTTTTTCAACACAAACATAATCACACGTCAAGCAGGGAATGTCTCAGCCTGATATATCACACGGCATGGTGTGAAAAGAAAGGATGTTACACTGTAAATGAAGTAGTAGTGGATCGGTAAAAACATACTACAAACCAGGTGATGGCCCGGTCTCAAGATTATGAACTGGGCCGATGAGGTTTAACTTCCTTTCCCCGTAGCTTCTTTATTCTCCAGAAACGTTGAGTTTGACCTTTAACCTCTGATGAGACGTTAGCATAAATGGTTTGCCAGTTAGTGCAAGTTAGCTAGCAAGATGAAAACAACAAGGTCCGCAACAATTTGAAGTTCTCCAACAGAAAATCAAGAAATGTGAACTCATAGGGAGAGAGTTAAACTTTCCAAAAGTCCGCCCGACTTTAAACTTAAAAAAAAAAACGACTGAAAGAATCTCACCTGTTGGGATGGCAGAGTGAAACCTGTGTTACCATGCTAACAATGGCGAGCAGTAGCCCAACCAAACCGGAATATTGAACACTTTCTCCGGTCACAACTCGGCAAAGTCATGGCGTTTAGCCAATCGTGTAGCTGAGAAAACTCAGTACTTTTAAAAAAATAAAAACTTCTGTAATTTTGATGGATGGATGGATGGATGGATGGTTGGATGAATGAATGGATGGTTGGATGAATGGATGGATGGATGGATGAATGGATGAATGAATGGATGGATGGATGGATGGATGGATGGATGGTTGGATGGATGGATGGATGGATGGATGGATGGTTGGATGAATGAATGGATGGTTGGATGAATGGATGGATGGATGGATGAATGGATGAATGAATGGATGGATGGATGGATGGATGGATGGATGGTTGGATGGATGGATGGATGGATGGATGGATGGATGGATGAATGGATGGATGGATGGATGGATGGATGGATGGTTGGATGGTTGGATGGATGAATGGATGGATGAATGGATGGATGGATGAATGAATGGATGGATGGATGGATGGATGGATGGATGGATGGATGGATGAATGGATGGATGCATGGACAGATTGATGGTTGGATAGCTCGATGGAAAAATAGATGGATGGTTGGATGGCTGGATGTTTTTTTGAGGACCTAACTGCAACTGAAGGGATTATTGAAGTTTCACCTGCACCTGAAATTCGGTGAACAATCTTTAATCGCTTGTGAAAATGTGAAACTGGAATAAATATTTGACTCAGATTTATCAAGATGCTCCAATGTTTTGTCTTAATGGAAGCTAATGTTGATCTGTGTCTCCTGGGCGTGTATGTAGTCATAACTAGCACCTTACATGTTCTCCATAGTGCCTAACATGTTAATAATATGTCAGTCATGATTTTAGATCTTGATTCTGTCGCTCTCAAGTGGCCAAAAAGTAATTCATGCTGCCAATTGTAGAGTAAAGTTCTAGACTTGAGAAAACGGGTTTCATCTTGAAGGAAACTGATCATCACAGAGAGGAGACTGATTCAAAGTAAATAACAGGGGAATATGAGGCTGCTGCCTGACAATCTGCATCAAACACAAAGAGTCCTGATAAGCTTTTATTCAAAGCACGCGACAGAAAAACTCTCAGAGGCGATTTGTAAAAATGATTAAAAGTGTAATGTGTTTACAAATTTGAGAGAAAATGAGATAATCAAGGAAACAAATAAGCATTCAAAGAGCCAAACAGCACATTTCCATATCTTATTACATCTCTTAATGACAGACATAAACTCTCATCGACGGCGGAGGACGAGCGTTCCTGTCTGCGTGCAGAGACTCAGATTAGATCCCCGCTTTCTCCCTGACTTCCATTACACTTGCTCGGCGGGGAACCATCTCACTCCATTGATTTGACGTGACGGCTGAGCTTTTGTGAATTAAAACCATAATCCTCCCCCTCTGACATACAATTTTCAAAACTTCAGGAAAGAAGTTGTTTGTGTTTTCTTAGATTGAGGTTATGAACTCAAATCGTCTGTTTTTCTGCTGTTGTTTTGTTTGTTTAAAGTAAGTTTTTCAAACGAGCGGGAACAATATCTGAGAGCTGAAAGGTTACAGTTTGTTTCTTGGAGGCTGTCTGAGACTCCGAGGGGGGTCTTTTCTCTTCACTAAACTGCCGTTTGACATTTTTTGACACCAAGAATGTCTCCATTGTGAGTGCTTTGTCTCTTTGTCTTGCATTTCTGTCTCCTTGTCCATCATTTTCTGTGACCGAAGACTGAAAGATTAGTGTGTGTGTGTGTGTGTGTGTGTGTGTGTGTGTGACTCAGCTCTACAGGGATTCGGGACGATTCTTTCTGAAAATGACAAAATGACAGCTCGAGCTGACAAGCCAGCCAACACACACTCACCCACAGTCTGTTTCTTCTGACGCGGCTGCCATTTCTTATCGCCTAAGTCGTCTGACAGCCGCCGACGAAGAGACAGATGGAAAGAGAGACAGATAGCAATAAACACTGAAGAGGAAGAAGAGAGGGATTCAGCGACAGAGGAGAGAGTGATAGATGAATGTTAGATGGAGAGAGAGAGAGAGAGAGAGAGAGACATGAGAGGGACGAGGGAGGTAAGAGAGGAAACTTTGGCAAACTTCTTCATCTCAGACAGATGGATCTAAACTCACATTTTTAAAGTTTTCATCTCCCAATGAAAGGGTAATTCTGGCGTTTAAAAATCTGTGTCCATTTTTTAGGATCTGGAAGAATATTGGCTGTGAAAAATGATGCAACGGCTTCATTCGATTTCAGAATCAGAATCAGACTCAGCTTTCTTGGCCAGGTATGCTTAAACACACGAGGAATTTAACTTTGGTAAACTGTGCTCTCTTTTTACAAAGGTATAACATTAAATATCAACAATAAACAAATAAGCAAAGACTAATATGTATTTTTTCAACCTGAAGCTACAAAAACAGGCTTGTTGGGGATCAAACCCCGACGACCGACTCTACCAACTGCCACAGCCGGCCCAAGAAAGCCAAAAGTGGGTCCAAAAAATGGAATGGGTCCATCCTCTGGGGAGACCTTCAGAGCCTACTGATTAGTTTAAGAAGTTTCAAATGAAGAGTGTCCAGAAGGAGACTAATCATAGTACCTCGAATAACTGTAGGCCATAAATATCCACATCTAATGAATTATAAAGTAAATACCTCAAACCCCAAATGCTCATTGTTCTAGTATTAAAAACAAACAATGTGTATGAAGACACAAAGGAGTCTTTCATGAGCCGAGCAAAGTTTTATCCTCCCAAACAAAAGCTTCTGTCTACAGAACAGATGCGAGATAAAAGTGTAAAATGGTAAAGAAGAAGGCGAGGCGGGAACAGCTCGGACGCTGTAGCTGGTTAAATCTTTGGGGATATTGAAAGGTAAAATAACGTTGGGAAAGTTTCCCTGCAATCCATGAAAGATATCGACTTGTCTTGCCAAGTTTTCCATTCTTTCTCATAAAGACAAAATAATGACAGGAAAAAGCCGAGGGAACCAATAGTCTTCAACAAATGCTACCGGCACAAACATCTGTGTGTGTCTTAGTTTCTTGTGTGTGTGCGTTGTGCTGAGCGGTGTTTAGGTGGCTGCAGACGGAGAGCGAGCGAGCGCGGTGCTGCTCACATCGCTGACAGATCCATTCATCAACGCAGAGTTTTAGCTCCAGAATCAGCAGGAGGCTAATTACCTCCCAACGTTTCCCCTAATACACCGCTCACTGAGCTAATGTGTCCACAAGAAGAAGAAAAAAAAAAAGCTTAAGGAAGCTTTTCTTTAAAGTCCCAAAGATCCACAGAAGGCAGCGAGTACAGCTTCAAACTACCACAAAGTGTGCAGAGCTCCGGGGTCGGACTCCAGAGGACCTTTATAACCACTGCTGTGTTTGAAACTATACTGGTTCAACTCCCCCCCCCCCCCCCCCCAACAACAACATCCAATCTAATCTAACACTAATGCAGTCGTTCAGAGCGACTGTCTGCACTGTTTTTATTTGCTACTGCTCACATTAGACAACATGGAGAGTGAATTAAAACACTGCACTGGTTTCATTTTCTGTAAAAACATCAGAAATGGAGATCCATGGACGGCGGCCATTAAAGGTCCCATATTCTTCTTCTTCTGGTTTTATCTGCTCTGTAGTGTGTTTTCCAAGTGTCCTGTGCATGTTTAGGCACATCTATGTGCAAAAATTCAAAGTCTGCGGAAACGCAGCTTCTCCTACTTCCTCCTGTTAGCTGTAGCATTAGCTGCATGTAACGCTCGGTTCTAGGCGGCAGTAGCTCAGTCTGTAGGGACTTGGCCCGCCGGTTCAAGTCCCGGTGCGGACCAAATATGGAAGTTGGTCTGGTAGCTGGAGAGGTGCCAGATCACCTCCTAAGCACTGCCGAGGTACCCCTGAGCAAGGCACCAAACCCCCTCCATCAGCTCAGGAGCGCCCACTGTGGGCCGCTCCGTCACTCTGGCTTCTCTCCATTAGTGCAGGTCCACAGGATCCTGTTTCTGCATGTGTGTGTTCATGACTTACAGAGTGTAAAAACTGATATTTCCCCTTGCGGGGATCAATCAAGTAAATCTTAATCTAAGCCCGTTGGCTCGTTGTGGCCCTGCAGCTCTGTTGAAATGTCAGAGAAGCGTGCTGAGCAACTGACCGATAACAACAGAGCGGATCGGCAGACCAATCAGAGCAGACTTGGCCCACGTGGGGTCTAACAGTGTGGGCTCAACAGAGTGCAGCTGACGGACTCAGAGCGGAGAGGGAGCAAGGAGGAGCAGGACATGAAAACAGACACTTTTTAGAACTTTATCTATTGTGAACGTGCAAAAGTAGGAACATAGATTAAATATACGAACCCCACAAGGGCAGAATATGGGCTCTTTAAAACAACTCGACTGTTGACTCCTCCATCATGTCGGTAAATCTCAGAGTAGCAGCGCTGATTCTACCGCAAGAAAATCTGGATTTGACAATTTCACAAATTTGAGTGATCCTACACACATTTTGAAATCAAATTTGAGCGTCAGGGCCGAGATTATTGAATCAACATCGTCTAAATGAGCTCGAATCTGAGCGTGCATTCACACCTGTTTGACCCGTTTGAAACTAACTCTGGTACCCTTTAAAAAGAGGAGGTCTCAACCTGCTTCTGAGTACGGTTCACCCTTGGTAGGAATACTTTCCGGACCAAACGAGGGAAGTAAACCGAAAAAGCAGTGCCTTGTGCTAATAGGTTAGCATTGCTGAGAACACCAGCCTTCAGTCCTCCTTACAGGTGAACGTCCACACACCTTTGCTAAATGTTGATAATGACAATAACAATAACAATATTAGAAGTCAGCTTCCCTGTAAAGTAAATGTTTCAGAGAAATACCTCAAAGAGAAGACGACAGAGGACGGTAACAGAAAAAGGAAACAGTTGTAACTTCTTCAGGATGAATGTGTGTGTGTGTGTGTGTGTGTGTGTGTGTGTGTGTGTGTGTGTGTGTGTGTGTGTGTGTGTGTGTGTGTGTGTGTGTGTGTGTGTGGGGGGGGATCACAGCAGTGAGACTGTGTAACAACAGGCCAAGTTTTCTCGCCAAAATATGGTTTCTAATGATCTCGCTTCAACCGGATTGGCAGAATATGGAAATTATCTTTGAAGTCTTTTGCCAGATCGAGATGACCACAAAAAAATAAACTTGACGCGGTTTTTGTTCTGATGAAGAATTTTGTTCAAAAAGGTCCAAGCTAAAAAGTCTCCTTTTTCCACTGCTGCCCTCAATTTCTTCATGTTCACCACTTCACATGTGCAGCCAGTTGCACGTGTGTGTGTGTGTGTGTGTGTGTGTGTGTGTGTGTGTGTGTGTGTGTGTGTGTGTGTGTGTGTGTGTGTGTGTGTGTGTGTGTGTTTGTTTGTTACTGTTTCTGTGTGTTGTGTTTGGGCAGTTTCATCCTGGCCCCATAAGGGTTCCTAATGACCAATTTACATAATTAACACGCTGAGGCATGGCAGGCTGCCTCCACCTCAGTGACACACACACACACACACACACACACACACACACACACACACACACACACACACACACACACACACACACACACACACACACACACACACACACACACACACACACACACACACACACACACACACACACACACACTCAGGGGCTCAGTGTTAGTGAATCTGACTGGAAGCCAAATTCTCTCTCCTCCTTTCTTGGCTCGTCTTCCTTCATTTAGTCTGAATTCTTTCTTTCAGTCTGGTCGTCGTCAGTTTTCCCCGTATGAACTCTTCCCTCTTCTTTGTGTCTGAATAGTCTCATTGTGTTTCGATTCTAACGTTTGATAACAATATCATGTGGAACAGCTCTGCACCCAAATGTCTAATGCAACACATACATGTGTTATGAACATTGTTGATCTGATGTTTGGTTCGAGGTTAAACACAGACAGAGAGAAACTTCTTACTTTTAAAACAATACAAACTTCTGTAATTGTATTGACCGATAGTATTAGAAAAGATGGATGGACGGATGGATGATGGATTGTTGGATGGATGGAAATCTTCCGTCATAATTTTAAATCAAATCAAAACGGATGAGTTTTCTAGACAACGATGAATCAACGATGAATACGATGAATCATTTCCAGTTACTACAATAAACAACCAAAAGCCCGTATCCAAACATACAATTACTACATGTGTTTTATATTTATTCAACCTCTCTTTGGACTACAAATCTTGGAAAGTTCTTCGACAAGCTACAAAACCACAACTTCAGCAACAGGTTGAAAAAAAGCTGCAACAGAGTCTGAGAATACAAAAGGTAAAAGAACTAACTTTACTGGAAGCTGCAACGTCCTACTTAAGCATAAAGAGGTCAAATGTTGAGCTGGAGAAAACATCCACACACACACACACACACACACTCTGCACATCAAGTCTGCTCTGTGCAGAGTTTAATACCAGCGCGCCAGGCAGACTAAATCAAACAGGATTAGATGGACAGGACATATTAATCCCCCCCAGACGGTGAGAGACTGAATCCATCAAACGGATTAGTTATGAAAAATGATATTTACCCAAACACAATCAGCCCAATCTATGTCCAGGCAGGGAGAGTAAATACAGCTCCAGATGAAAATAAATATGTGGAGGATTATTTAAGCTGCATGACATTTTCATACTGCTGATGATGATGTTGACTACCTGAGTCATTGTTTTAATCCTCGTAGTGTGAAGGTGAACATAAAGTTTGATGTTTTCACAACTTGGAGTACTTCACTTCACCGCTCCGATTTCATGACTTAAAAAATACAGCAGAAATTGCCTCTGGTCACTTCCTGTCAGCACCTGTGGTCACTTCCTGTCAGCACCTGTGTGTCCAATCAGACTCACAGCTGATCGTTTGCTCTTACTGACATTGTTCCCTTTTTTCTAGATCCTTGCTTGTGTTGTTCTTACTCTCTGATGTACGTCGCTTTGGATAAAAGAGTCTGCTCAGTGAATTGTAGAATTGTAGCAGCAACATAAACTTTACAATCCAAACTCTTCAAAAACACGTTTTTAAAATCCATCTCCGTCGGCCATATTTATACGGCGATGCTAAATGTTTACCCGTGAAGGTTTTCTCCACCATTACCTCTCTAATACTCCAATTAAAGGCCTCTATTTCCCCGCTTTTCCAAACACAATTACGTCTTTAATCTGCCGCCTCGGCTCGGTTTGGTTTCTCCTCTGTCACTCTCGGTTTATCGGCCGTATTCTCATCAGATCCATCATCATCATCGGCTCTGATTGATAGTTTATGAAAAGGGGAACGCCGTCCAGGCTCTGCCAATGTAAATACAATTTATTGTGAAGGAAAAAATAGGGAATGTTAATTCACCTGGGAGGGATGAGAGAGGATGTGTGTGTGTGTGTGTGTGTGTGTGTGTGTGTGTGTGTGTGTGTGTGTGTGTGTGTGTGTGTGTGTGTGTGTATCGACTCGCACAGTGAGGGGTGTGTCTGGTGTTGTGTTTCCAATCTGCAGGCTGAATAGGGAGTCTGAGAACACACTTGACTGCCATAATGAGGTACTCTGTGAGTGTGTGCGTCAGTGTGTGTGTGTGTGTGTGTGTGTGTGTGTGTGTGTGTGTGTGTGTGTGTGTGTGTGTGTGTGTGTGTACAAAACAGGCTGAACCCGGGGCTTTAGGGGCGCCGGAGGAGGGGTGAAAGAGAGAGTGAAGAAAAAGGATAAAAGTAAAAAAAAAAAAAAAAAAAAAAGTCCAGAGTGCTGAAAGAGGAACAAGAATCCCTGGAGTTCCTCCCCCTCCCTCCCCCCCTTCTCCCTCACCCATCTCGCCTGTACAAACATGCCCCGGCCCACCCTCTTCCTCCTCCCCCTCTTTTCTTCTCCTCTTAACCCCCCCTCCTCTTTTTAACTGCCCTCTTTATCTCTCCTCTTCCTCCTCATCTTTCTCGCCGCTGAAACACAAAACCCTTGTAATCCTCACGATCCAGGACCGTCCGGAGGGGAGGGAGGGGGGGCACAGGCAGGAGGGGGAGAGGGAGAGTCCGAAGAGGAAGAGGAGGAGAAAGAGAGAAAGAGAGAGAGAGGATGAAGGGGACAGCAGACTAAGAGTTTATATAAGAGCTCCTGGGTGTTTAAGATTTAAAGTATTTTACAAAAAATTTAACCGACAAGAGGAAGGCCTCGATTCTGGAAATTCTGCAGTTCCGCAAGTGTCCACTAGAGGCTGGCTGCAGAAGCACAGGAAGTCACATACACACCCATTCTAAAAAGCAGAAATGGTTTAACTGCCTAATTTTTCACTCCATCTTTCCTGCTAGTTTCCGAGTAAAATTTCCCAAATCCCCCCCTGCAGACTTTGGCTCTGTTGCCAGGGGAACTTTGGCGTCACTTCTGTACAACAGGTGAGGAGATGCATCGTCCATGTTTATATAAAGTCAACAGTTGATGCATGGACTACACACGACAGTCCGAGCTGAGGGCGTAATCCTGCAAGTTGCATCAACGGTTTGTGAATCTGAAACATCGTCTTGATTTGTTTTTAGATTTTAAACTGCCTCTGATTCTGAACTCCTGACAGTTCATTTGACACCTCAGCCCGCCGTGTGAGTTTTTTGGGGAAGACGTCTCACAGGTTTTGTTTCTGAACTCCTGACAGGGCGACTGACACATTTCAGAGTTGACGACCACCTGCAGCCGGAGGGAGGAAGATAAAAAGAAAGATTTTCATCCTGAGCTAATATGAACTCCTACTCCAACGATCTTTTCAAAGCGAACTCGGCTTTCAAATCAGCGCTGGCCTCTTATGCAACCAGTGACAGCCTGTTCATCTTTAATGGAGGTCCTGCCCACGGAGATGAAACCCGCTGATGAGCTGTGATTCAGACAGGAGAGCTGTGACGAGAACAAAGGCTCGTCTTCCTCTCTCTGCGAGCTTCGCTTTACATCAGAAGGAACGCGAGAGAGTCTCTGAAAAGTCCACCTACTTTACTCTGCAATCTATTTCAGGGGGGGGGGGGGGGGGGGGGAGTGGACTGGTATTTGGCAGCAGACAAAAAACCCATCAGAGCGGCGCTATCGGGTGGCTTCAGGACACACACACACACACAGTCATCTCCTCGCCCGCTGATAATAAGAGTCTGTTAGCGCTTTCTGTTTCTCAGTCCAATCAGCGGCTGATTTAAAGGCAGCAAAGCGTCTCCGAAGACTCAAAACTATTTACATCACATTTTCTCTTGTATTTTCACCACCCGCTGCTCCGTGTTCGGAGGCCTGTTGCTGAGGTTTTCTTTACACACCAGTGGTTCACCTCCAGGCACCGAAGCTGAGCTAAGAAACTGAGATTTTAACAACAGAAAAACATCACACAGTGTTCATTCACCACTCTGCAAAGTTTATCTGTTCAGAGTGCATGAAATGATCGGAGTGGATCTTACATCTATTTAAGTTTTTCTCTTTCATTTCTTTAAAAACACAGACAACATGCTTCCATGGGTGTTTCTGTTTGCTGTGGCTGATCCCAGAGCAGAGGATTCAATCCTTACAAGAAACCTTTAAACCATTCTTTGTCTCAGCTTGAATCTGTACACTTCCTTAGAATGTCTAAATTTGATTGTTCGACCCAAATGTCTGTCAACAAGCACAACACCATTTTATCAAACTATACCTGGGCAAAATCCTGGACAATCTCATGTCAGACGATAAATATCTCCACAAAGTCCTTCTGGTTGCAGTTAAGAAAGCAATCACACGGAAACGGCTGCAGACAAACCCCCCATGGATGATTGGTTAGCAATAATCAACGAAATACACTGCATGGAGAGACTGACCTTCTCATTATTTGACCAATATATAAAAGGCTGGAAGAAATGGAATATGTACTGTACGGAATGTAACTCATTTTAATTGAAAAACCCAGATTTTTGTATTTTAACTAATGTATGTTACCTTTTTTTTTCATTATTATTATTTTATTATTTATTTTATTATTATTTTCTATTTATTTATTTTATTTTTTTATTCCCGTCTTTTCTTTTGTCTTGTTTTACTCTGAAAATATCAATAAAAATAAAGTATGAAAAAAAAAAAACAAGCACGACAACAGAACAAAAAAAAAGAGATTCAGCTGTCTGGAAAGAGGATGTAGAAGTTCTTCTCGCCCAGTAAAAACATTTGGACTAATTGTATGTTGGATCTATGTCTTATATGTCACCTTGCAAATCATGCAACAGGAAGTACATCACATTAAGTTTAGACGCAGTTATAGAATTTCATTGGATGGTTTTATTTACCAGGCACAAACTGTTGGACTGTTCTGCAGGGTAACAGTTTCCAACGCTGATAAAAACAGAATTTACGAGCTAAAAGGCTCCAATTGAACTCCATATAAGAGCTCTAACAAGGCGCAGTTAAGTTGTTAGACGTGTTTTTTAAGAGCTTCTCTGGACCGACAAACACCCGGCTGAACAAAACACAAGGGAAGAAGAAGAAAGCGGAATAAAAGTGTTTGGTTTAAAAAATAATGACGCTGCCGAGCCGCACAATGAAGGAAAATAAAAGGAGAAAGAATCAAATCCTGACAGCGGGAGCGCAGCAGCTGAGATGGTTTTAATTCAAAACGATGACAGTGAATGATTCAGGAGATCAAAATGATCCGGCAGATTAAAAATGCAGCCTGTGGCAAATACGAGGGGGTGAGGAGGCGAGAGAGCAGGGGCGGAGAGTAGTTTCATTATCTTACTCAATCCTTCCTGAAGCTTTGGGAAACTGTCTGAATAAGTTGAAAAGAAGAAGAAGAGGAAGAAGAAGTGCACTCTTGTTCACACACACACACAAAGAGAGAGAGAGAGAGAGCGAGACGTTGCTGTAAGGGGAGATAATCTTCAGAGAATTATTTGATTCTCCCATTAAATCCTCCCAGATGCTTCCCAAGAATATATGAATGGAGAGCATTCAAGCTTTCCGAGTGAAACGCACAATTTGTCACAGGCTGAAGCCACACACAAACACAATGTGCATGTGTAAAAATAACACACACTCACACACACCAACACACACACGCTGCAGGAGTTAGGAAGTCATCTGAAAAGATGAACAGACGTGTGTGTGATTGTAATTATGACGATGCTTTTCATGTCACTTTGCTTGATTTGTCTGTGCTCTTTCATTACGTCGCTGTGTGTGTGTGTGTGTGTGTGTGTGTGTGTGTGTGAGTGTGTTCTCCCTCTGTGCTGTGACATCCTACTTCATTAATTTTGACGAAGCTTTATAAACTTTAAACGCCTCGGAGCTCCCATGAGGCTCCAACGCTCCTCCATGCAGATCACACCAGGAGCTCACTACGCAGTGTGTGTGAGAGTGTGTGTGTGTGTGTGTGTGTGTGTGTGTGTGTGTGTGTGATCTAAGATTATGACTAACTCTACATGCTTGTTTTCCTGCTTGCAGGTGAAAAAAACTGCAACTTATTCTAACCTGAGACAAAAAGATAAACTCCAACAACTCAGAAAAAAACACTTCCAAGGAAGTAAAAGCTCAATTAAAAATGTATAAATATGGACATTAATACCAGAAAAAAAAAGGGCAAAAGCGACCTGGATCATGGCTTAAAGCCTGCAAGAAAAAAAGTTCATTAAGAGGATTCTGTGCTGCAAAATATTCAGTCAAACTGTGATATTGAAGTTTCGAATGTGGACCCAGAACCTGCTCTGAAAGACGACACAAACAGAGCAGTTAAAGCTCGTTCTGTTGGAAACATTAAAGTCTATTTTTAAAGACACTTCAGTTTGTTGAAATGTCACAAGAAGCCGGTTTGTGTGCGAGAGAGCGGCACGGAAGAGGACACTTGTTCAGCACCGACAGTCAGTGAAACAGCACCGCAGAAATCTGCAGCATATGTGGAAGACATTAACAATGAACCTGTTGCTACGACACACACACACACACACACACACACACACACACACACACACACACACACACACACACACACACACACACACACACACACACACACACACACACACACACACACACACACACACACACACACACACACACACACACACACACACACACACACACACACACACACACACACACACACACTATGAGGAGAATAAAGGACACTGTGGAGAGCAGTGAAGTAAGCTGTTAAAGCCATCAGAGGCTGGGAGGATCCCCGCTGTCGTCCATAAAAGCTTAAATGTAGCAGACAGCTTCGCTTGCCTCACTTCTCCTCCTCTTCCTCTTCCTCCTCCTGCTCTCTTCCTCCTTCCCCTTCTCACTTCTTCCCCTCCTCTTCCTCCTCCTCCTCCTCCTCCTCCTCACTCCTCCTCCTCCTCTTCCTCCACACTTCTCATCCTCCCCCTCCCCCTCCTCCTCACTCCTCCTCCTCCTCCTCCTCCTCACTCCTCACTTCTCCTCTTCCTCACTTCTCCGCCTCCTCTTCCTCCTCCTCCTCCTCCTCACTTCTTCTCTTCCTCCTCCTCCTCCTCTTCCTCCACACTTCTCATCCTCCCCCTCCTCCTCACTTCTCCTCCTCCTCTTCTTCCTCTTCCTCACTCCTCACTTCTTCTCTTCCTCCTCCTCACTCCTCCCTTCTTCTTCTCCTCCTCCCCCTCCTCACTTCTTCTCTTCCTCCTCCTCACTCCTCCCTTCTTCTTCTCCTCCTCCCCCTCCTCACTTCTTCTCCTCCTCCCCCTCCTCACTTCTTCTTCTCTCCCGGTCTGCAGCATTTCAAACTTCATGTATAATAAAAGACGAGCTGCAGGTATTCCTTATTCAGCCTCTTCTGTGATCAAAAAAAGGAATCAAAGTCGGCTCTCGCTGCGTAACAACAAAGAGCGGCTGCACAAATAAAATAAAATAAAATAAAATAAATAAACTCAACCAAACCCAAAGAAATCGACGCCTCGGGGGGGGGGGGGGGGGGATAAGGCCAACAACAGGTTGGCACTTTGCAGACAAACAAATCAAGAAAGAAGAAGAAGAGAAGACAAAAAAACGTTGATAAAGTTCATTTACAGACCGATGCAGAGCAGGCTAAACACTGAAGCTTCAGTGTCCACCACATGGAAACTCTAGAGAGGAGGGGGGGGGGGGGGGGGCAGCTCTCTGCTCATTGGTCCTTTAAGGAAATTCTATGGAGAAACTACAAGTTGCAGCCATAACATAAATATTTGAAGCAGCTAAGATTTAGCAGAGGTGAAGAAAGTAGACTTTTAAAATTTCAAAATTTCATCAGAACGACTTCACAGACGTCATGAAAGTCGTTTGTTGCTCCGAGCAGATCTTCAGATTTTGAAGCTGATGTTGCTGAGAAACGGTTTCTCTGCAATAACAGAACTTTTGATTTAAAATATTTATTTGAAAAAAGGTTTGAAATGTGTGAGTGATAATGTGTGAGTGTCTATTTTAGTAATATAGATTTCTAGAATCAATAAAAGGTTTATAACAGACAGAAAATGACTCCATGTTTTGTCTCTTTCAGACACACAGATTTGTTTTGAAGTCAGAGTCAGCATACAAAGCAGGACGCCAAATCATGCGTCTAAAACCCCAGAGGCGCGACGAAAATGAGATGCTTGGGAGATTTTTTCTGACAGCGGAGAACAGTTTGACTCAAGAGGACTGACAAAAACTTGAACCAGATGTTTCTCTGAGGAAGGACGAGAAGAAGTTTGCACATCCGGAATATCTGCAGAAACAAACAAAATGCACGACAAAAAAAATCAGCAATCAGCGTTTAGCAGCAAAAATGGAGGCCAAACAAAGAGCAGCTTTTCTTTGGTGTGAGCCCAGAGCAGCTTGGAGCAGCTTGGAGCAGCTTGGAGCAGCTCGGAGCGGCATAAAGAGACAGAAGCCACACTCTGCTGGCTTTAAGAGAAAAAGAAAATAGCCACACACGAGCATCCACTCACCCACGCCCTACAAACACACACTGAAACACTGAAACACTGGCAATGATCCTGAACCTATTCAATCGCGCCACACACATAAACACAGCAAAGAACCAGTTGGCAGCTGATAAAAAGTTTGCTCCGAGTCGTCAACTCTGCCTTCAAACCCTCTCCTCTCTCTCTCTCTCTCTCTCTCTCTCTCTCTCTCTCTCTCTCTCTCTCTCTCTCTCTCTCTCTCTCTCTCTCTCTCTCTCTCTCCCTCTCCTTCTTTTCTTCTTTTCTGCTGCTTTCATCCTTTTTTGGCTTTCGATTAGTCTACAAGTTTTTCTTTCCATCAGCTTTTTTTTTCTCTCCTGCAAAGTTCTCCCCCGACATTCCTCTTATCCTCATTCTGGTGTCCATGACTCCTTTCTCCCTCCTTTCATTCCTCATTTCCTTCCTTCCTTTGCTCTCTCTCTCTCCCCATCTTTGGCCTGTCCGCGTCCAGGTCTCCATGGTTTGAGAGGTGGTTTGTTTGTCTCTGGTTTCGATTGGGAATGCCCATTTTTAAAAAAACAGGATTAAAAAAGAGCAGGATTATTTTTGTGTCTTTTGGGAGTCAGATTCCTCGTATGTGGGTCTTCCTGAGATCTTTGCTTGTTATTAGGGACGCACCGATCCAGTCCTGGATTCAGATATCAGTCTGATCCTGACTCAAATCCATATCTCATGAATCAGTGAAAGGACGATCAAAAGGATTTATCCACGAGGCTTTTTTTACAAAGTTAAGAAAATCTAAAGTTGCTCAACACACAAAACGTCTCCTCCTTACTTTAACTCTCTGATCCAGGTCTACACTCCCCCCCCCCACTACGCTCTGCCAATGAAGGCGTCTGATCCAACCTTCACAACAGGGTCCTAAGACGCTGACTAGACTCTTCTCCTCTGTCGCCCCCCGGTGGTGGAATGAACTTCCAAACTCCATGTGATCTGCAGAGTCCCTCTGCACCTTTAAGAAAAAGCTAAAGACCCAGCTCTTTCATGAATCCCTACTAACTTAATGATGATGGTCTCCATATTATTGATGATGATGATGGTAATGACGATGGTTTTTGTTTGATAACGATGACTTATAAGATGGTTTCTATACTGATTAGAGCTCTCAAGAACTGCCCTCAATGTTGCTTTGCCTCTGGTCACTTCCTGTCAGCACCTGTGTGTCCAATCAGACTCAAAGCTGATCGTTTGCTCTTACTCACATTGTTCCCTTTTTTCTAGATCCTTGCTTGTGTTGTTCTTACTCTCTGATGTACGTCGCTTTGGATAAAAGGATGAGGATCTGGATCAGGACCTGTATGAGAGCTCGTAAAGTTGGATCACTGCTCAGAAAGTTTGTGCTGGGAGTATTTTCTCTTCCAACTTTAGGGCCTAATAACAGAGAGTGTTTTGTGCCTCGTAGATTTAAAACTCTGAGCCAACTGAGTCCGATTATAATTTATGATTTCGGGCTCTGTACATAAAATGAAATTGACTTTTCTAGTTTCCTCCGTCGGCGCGTCGTTACGGCTGTGGATTAATGAGCTGATGACAGTCGTATATAATGACAAAGATGGACACACACTGAGCGGCTGGCACGTCTGAGGAGATGTTTGCCATCTGTTGTGTGTGTGTGTGTGTGTGTGTGTGTGTGTGTGTGTGTGTGTGTGTGTGTGTGGGTGGGTGTGTGTGGGTGTGTGTGGGTGTGTGTGTGTGTGTGTGTGTGTGTGTGTGCAAAGACAAAAATGGAGTCCAGTAAAAAACATGCACCTCACATGTTACACGTTGATATAATTCTGGGACTAAATCCAAACACAGCAGTCTGTGTCTCACACACACACACACACACACACACGCACACGCACACGGAGGTGAATGATGAAGCGATGAAGTGAAGAGGAAGATGAACAGAGCTTGTGAGTGTATGAAAGCTGCTGATATGGAGTGTGAGCCGTTTGAATGATGTGGCGTTCAGAGGGTCACTATCGACTTCTTCCTGAATCTTCTGAGCGCTCGCCTTCTGAGCCCCGGGTTCGATATTTGAGGAACAAACACTGTTGCTTTCTCGACGTCTACACGCGGCCTTTTTCTTTATTTTTAATGAAGTGATGAAATACTTATGAGGCGAAGTAAATAAAAACAATCTGTTTGACCTCAGAGTAACAGTCTGGTGTTTTTTTTTTTTTTTTTTTAGAGTTTAAAGTCAGGGTTGGTCATTTCCTCCAGATCCACTTTTTAAGATTTTTGGTGTAAATTGTCTTTAGCTCCTGACAGACATTAATAACTCATGTTCTCTGAAAAAAGAACGAAGAAAATCCATCATCTGTATCAGTTTGTAAGTCTGTAAAAACTTCAACCAATGTCTGCCACGAGGTACCAATCTGATGAACCAATCAGACGCCTCCCTGTCTCCCTGCTCGCTCTCTACCCCTTGCATGCACGAGCTCACACTCAAAGCGATGAGCTAAGGGGGCGTGGCTTCTGGATGGATGGATATCATGCATGTAAGAGAGGGGGAGTGGCTTTAGAGGGAGGGGGGTGCAGACGCAGCACTGAGGGAATGCTACTTTCAAAATCATGGTAGTTTTGAAGTCTCTACAAGAAGAAGGCACAGAGCAGTAAAGTCCCAATCGAGTACCGAGTCCTGAACCAAGTCCTCGCCTCTGCAGCGCTGCAGGGTTATATTAAGATTTCTTTTGGGTTTACTCTTCAGGATAAGATTTCAGATTTTCTAGCCCAGAAGTTGTAATTACAGTTGAGGTTAGCGGGACGACTGCGGACGAGGGAGCGTATTATTTGAGCTCATATGACTGCGGTGTGCACTATTTGTTCTGGAGGAAGGTCATGAAAATCGCCACTTCACAGACGAAGCCAAGCAGAAAAAAAAAAGAGAGAAAGAGAGAGAGAGAGAATCAAAGCGAGTTATCTTCACCACAAATATGATGATAGGGATGAGAGATCTGACCCCGGGAGAGTAATATCTTTAAACTCACTCACACTCACAAGGACCCGACTTCTGTGTTTGCTTTTCATAAGATTTGAAGGAGTGACAAGGTACAAGCTCCCGTGGAAGGGCGAGAAAATCGAGCAGTTTACGGGAACAAGAAGTATTAAAAAAAAAAAAAAAAAAAAAAAAAAAGCGTCCGTGTATAACACAACGTTTGGGAATGAGATCTTGAGAACACGGAGGCATAGAAGGGAAGCAGTGATGGATGGGAGACAGACGGGGGAACTGTGGGAACACACACACACAGACACACACACACACACACACACACACACACACACACACAGCAGTGGTACGCTTTAATGTGAGTTGGCAGACTGAGAGTGGACAGAAGCAGATCATAGAAAGCAGTCATTCACATCAGACGAGCATTCAAATCCACCCGTCACACTCCCAGGATTCAGCTCGGTCTAGTTTCTCGAGGACCAGGGAGGGCGCACTCAGAGATCCTGACTGAAAAATGCATAAAAAGTGATTTCACCGACTGACACATTCAACTTTTCAACCCATTACCGTGTTAGGTAACATGTTTGTGTCTTCTTGATGATGTAGTAGACGTCTTCACAAATTGAAAAATGTGAAAGCTGAAGACAAAGAGATCCATTTCAGGGTGACAGAACTCGTCTTCAAGCCTCCGTGAGGGTTTAATGTCTTTGCACATTAAAGGTGCATTAAAAAGAAAAGGTCATAAAAAAAGGTCATTAGAGCACTTCTAAATGACTTCTTCCAGGAAAGAGAAGTTGACGCTTTAAAAACACTCAAATCCCCCTTTCTTCTGTTTATTCTATCTGACCTTTTTATTTATTTATTTTTTTTATACATGTCTTTACATTTTGTCTGTCTGCATATCGATATGTTATTAAAGGCTTTATTTGTGATTTTTCACACTTCAATATAATATAAATCAAGTATATCCTCTGAACATAACTCTGTGAGTCATGACTGTCTACAATGGGTGTAACACCCGAGTCCCACTGTCTGTGATGTTTTCAGAGTTTTCAGAGTCCTATCTTCACTTTGTTTACATCGCCAGGCTGGCCGGCCAACCCTAAAGCAGAAAAATCAAAGTCAATAAAATGTGAAAATGACCCGTCATGAATCGGTCCTGCAGAAATTCAGAGCGTCTCATTGTCAAGCTTTTATGTTTTTTTTATTAATTAGGTATGAAGAGGATATGGACACAACCCGTCAAATCTTCAGGAAGAAGAATCTCACCATCAGGTGGAGTCATAGAGGGAGGGGGGGGGGGGGGGGGGGGGGGTCAGCCCACGTCTGAGCCCATGAACATGCAGGGATGGCACGTTGTTTTTTCCCACGCCCTGAACGCTCACAGAGATGTTTGGTGGAGTTGTGTACAGAGCTACATCATCATCCCAGCAGGGTGTGGCCACCAACCCAACAAACCCAAACACCCACCACACCCAGCTTTGTGTTTGCTGCGTTGGACACTGAAGTTTGTTTCAGTCAGAACTTCTTTATGGAGGGACAACAAAAAAAAGGGAAACGTGCTTCATAAAGAGAGGGGTCAGAATGAAAGGGGGAAATGAAGATATTAAGATGAGTCATCTTCAGCATGTGGTGTTTACATGACCACCCGTTCTCTCAGGTCTGTCTTCCTTCTCCTTTAATGGAGGGGTTTTTGTTGAAATGATATCAGATTATTTATTTTCAGTTGTTTGTGTCTTTGTGTCGACCTGCGAGCATCTTCTTCACTCGTTTGAACATTTTAAAAGCACTTACAGATACTCAGGTGAGCTTTAGTTCTGTCAGCTGCCTCGGCGACATCGGGGGAGAAAAGCAGCGTAATAAAAGAGAGAGAGAGAGTGTGTGTAGGGTGTCAGTAATTGGCTGATATGTGAGAAGTGTGTTTGTATTGGGGGTGAGGTGGGAGGGGAGGGGGGGCAGAGGCGCAGTAAGAATTCATTACTTAAGAATGGCCCCAAGCCTCCAATTAACCCCTGAACCGACACACACACACACACACACACACACACACGAGCAACCGGACGCCATTATAATCAGCCCAGGACGCTCATGGGAACTTACAACGCTGTGTGAAAACATCAGGAGGGAAAAGGGTGAAAGTAGTCTGACAACAGACGAGGAAAATAAGAATTAGAAAAACAAGCGCTGTCCCAAATTTCTGAGACAGAAAGACAGTTTTCTGGTGAAAGTTTGGAAGATAAAGAAGTCGGCGTTTTTTTCTTACCTGCTCAGAGTTCAGGCCTGCTGATCTGTGATGACATCAACCTCCTCGACCTCCTGAAAGAAACAAATAAACGACTCAAACTGGAGAAATCACTTTGTTCATCTTGTCAAAGCGGGGGAGGGGGGGTCACCTGATATCTCAAAAACATAAACTGGTTGTTCCTGAAACTGGAAAAAGAAGGGGAATCAATGACCCACCCTGAGGAGCTGCACTCGAGTTACAGGTCAAAACCAGGTGACATATTTGTCCCTGATTCCCCCCAGGAGAGGGTCTGCGTCGTGTTTCAGCCGACTTTAAGACTTTTAAAAGTTCTGCAGCTCTCAGGACAAATCCTGCTCCGTCTGTCGTTCTAATCTTCCTCTGTTTAAAATTGTTTGCGCTCTTAAAAAAAACATTAAACTGTCTCCAACAACACAATAAACTCTTTACAAGTGTGACCTGCTTCAAATGTTCGGTTGGTGGTCACTGGGTGGGGACTCTACTCGCACTTTAACAAACCTGTAAAAAAAAAACAAAAAAAAACACGACGACAGTTCATGAAGGAAAATAAATATGACCGAATTACTTCTCAAGATGCCAATCAAATTCAACCGTTTCTTAAAGGTACAGTACGTTATTTATTGACCCTTTACAGTGTGTGCCCAAGATGACAATAACTAATCAGACCATTTTTGATTTTTTGAACCAGGCTGTAAACATGTTCATCTCTGCTGTACGGCTTTTTTAGAATGGGTGTTTATGTGGCTTCCTGTGCTTCTGCAGCCAGCCTCTAGTGGACACTCAAGGAACTGCATGATTTTTTGCACTTCCGCATTGGCTTCATTTTTCAACACTGTCCAATAAAGTCCAGAGTCAGAGGACAGGGTCTCTGCAGACACAAGTTTTAGCTTTATAGTTTTTATTTTTTACAACTGAGTGAACGTTCTGATTGTGTTCATGTCCGTCTTCTCATGTCAGGATTTACTTATTGTATATTTATTCCCCTGGTGCTTTTATTTGCTGCTGCAACACTCTCCCAGTCCGGGATCAAAAGAGTAACGACCTGATCCCTCTGTTGCTTTGAAGGTGATACACGCCTGCTGCAGCGGAGCGTGTGTGAAGCGCAGTGACGGGCGCCGTTAATTAAAAGTAATTAATTCAGAAAAAGTGGCAGAAATCTGCTTTTATCAAGCAGACAGTGAAAGCATATTATACTGCCTTGGAATAATAACCCCAAAGGAGTGGAGCTGTTCCTTCATCAGGGCATGAATTCAACTAAAGACACTTTCATTTTGTGATAATGCAAAAATACGGGAGCTTCATTTTTTTTTTCTCCTCTCATAACGATAACATTAACGCTCACTGGCGAGGAAAATAAAGGGAGTTCTTTTTTTTTTTTTTAAACTGGGGAGATAAAGGAGTAATCAATTTGGGGGAGTAATCTTCATAATGAGACAAGCAGACAGACACAGAGCGGCGAGTGTGTAATGAAAGCCGAGCGGCTGAGGGTGGAAATGTTGCTGAATCAGCGTTATCCAGTCGCACGATTCACAGGTGTGTGTCTGTGTGTGTGTGTGTGTGTGTGTGTGTGTGTGTGAGTGTGTGTGTGAGTGTGTGTGTGTTTACTGCACAGCTCGACTCAGACGCTCGGCTCGTCTGCAGAAACACAAACCAACGTCTGCTTTAACTTCTCTTTGGAACGAGTAGCAGAGCAGCGAGTGAGGCGAGACTGTGTGTGTGAGTGTGTGTGTGAGTGTGTGTGTGTGTGGTGTGAAGTTAGCTTGGCAGCACTTCTAACAATGTTGAGGCCCTCGGTGCTCTCCAACAGAACGGCCCAGTCTGTCTCCACTCTATCTCAAAGAACCATATGCTTGTTGGTAGCAGAGCCGACTACTGTGTGTGTGTGTGTGTGTGTGTTACTGTGTGTGTGTGTGTGTGTCCATATGTCCCAGCACCTAACATCCAACATCTAAAACATCCAGATGGCGGAGCATCAGTCGACACACGACGTTTCCTTCCATCATCAGGAAGTAGCTGGAAAAAGCGGAAAGACGATAAATATTCATTATGTGGGCTTCAGGGAGCGACCACCGCGCTCGCTCCTCGATTATAACGCCACACTTATCTCATTATGTTAAGTACAACAGAGATATATGTATGTTTAAATCCCACCCCCACCCACCCACCCACCACAAAAACACAGAGTGAAGATGACATGCAGAATAAAGGAAGTGCGGTCTCAATTACCCAAAGGAAGAGATTTACTTTGAGAGGAAGAAAGAAGATGCACTCGGCTAAAGAACAGAAACAAATCCAACTCTCTTTGTTTCCATCTGAGGCTTAAAACTGTTTTAAATACGACGACGGTTCAATTCAAATCAGATGCACTGAATTAATTCAAAGAAAAGTATTTCCAAGCTCCTTCTGTAATGATGTTTATTGTTATTTTTCTACAGTCTGGTTGTGGATGATTTATGCTTTTCATACACTTTTACAAAACTTTAAAAAGTCATTTTAGGAGGCGCTGGACCCCTAAAACATAGAGACATAGTGGTCACATGTCGCAGGCTTCATGTTCAGAGGATATTGTCCTCGTTGCAGCATCCGTGGGTTCAAATCCGACCTTGGACCTTTGCTGCAAGTCATCCCCCATGATTTCCTCTGTCTCTCTTCAGCTGTCTGATTCAATAACGGCAAAAATGGCACAAAAATATTTCTCTTCCTTTTCAGATATTTTAAATGATTGCCTTGGATGTCTTCAATACCATTTTAAGTTCTCCTGCATCTGACCTTTACTTATTGTTCATAAAATTGCTGGTTAAATCAAAATGACTCTTTTTCTGAAAGACACACAAAAAAAAAAAAGACTTTGACATCCATTGAGTGACTTTGGAGGTCGTTCTTTTCCTCGTCTGAGGACTCAAAGATCTGAAAATATCGGAAACATTTTCATGCATTTTATTAAATTTTCAGGAGGTTATTGTGAATTCTTCTCTCAGCTCACCCTCCGCTGACCTCTTTCATTTTCACTCCACTTCTCTTCAATGCGTTTTCGACAACGCGCTCTGAATC
Source organism: Labrus bergylta (assembly GCF_963930695.1). Taxonomy (NCBI): domain Eukaryota; kingdom Metazoa; phylum Chordata; class Actinopteri; order Labriformes; family Labridae; genus Labrus; species Labrus bergylta. The sequence goes on from NC_089217.1 coordinate 1,853,613, forward strand.
AGTAAAAGGCACAGGGAGGCGGAGGGGACCGGGTTAGATACGACGGCTGAAGTTTAAAAAAAAAAAAAAACGAGGCAGACGGAGGACGGACACACACACAGCAGGTCCAGATTGAAGGCTGGGACGCCCTCTGCTCGCTGTCTGACCTCTACACCAGGACACACACACACACACACAGTCTCTGTCTTACACACACAGACACACACACACTGTCTCTGTCTTACACACACAGACACACACACACTGTCTCTGTCTTACACACACAGACACACACACACTGTCTCTGTCTTACACACACAGACACACACACACTGTCTCTGTCTTACACACACACACACACACACTGTCTCTGTCTTACACACACACACACACACACTGTCTCTGTCTTACACACACACACACACACACACACACACACACACACACACACACACACACACACACACACACACACACACACACACACACACACACACACACACACACACACACACACACACACACACACACACACACACACACACACACACACACACACACACACACACACACACACACACACACACACACACACACACACACACACACACACACACACACACACACACAGTCATGGAAGAGGGTCACCAATGGCAGCCGGGTCCAGAGACAAAGAGCACAAACACACGTTCTCTTAAATAAAGCATACAGCTGAAGTTCATGCACAATGCTTCATTGATGTGCTTTTAAATACTGACTATTATACATAATACTATTTACAACTAAGAAAGTTAAGTGCAGCATATAAGCAATAAAGAAACATTGAAAGCTTTAAAATTGGTCTCACCACACCGGATGTATGACTGTATCAGTGGTGGACCCAAAAAGGGCAACTAACCCCTAACATTGTTGTTAAAAGAAATCCAAATACAGGTAAAAAATAAACTAAAATGTGTAATATATTGAGATGGTTATAGTCTTAATATGTTCCTCTCTAGGGGTCTACGTTGTCTCTTTTAATGAGTTATTTAAAAGAACAGGAAATCAGAGTGCAGCGGAAGCCTTCTCTTTAACAGTATAGGTGACATTTACACTGTATGCAGATGATGTCATTCTCTATACTCTGATATGTAAAGTGCAGTAAAGATCATTTGAGGTGGTGTTTGCATGTTCTTCTCCGAGGCTGCTATTAAAGACTCAAACAGAAGATTTCACTGAATGTATTCATGGAAACATGAATACATTTGACGCAGTTAGCTCCTATTAGACGACTCCACAAACACACTGCATGAACACATTGGTCGTCGTTTTCACACACATACCTTCTATTATACACTTAACCACAAGCAACATGAGGGAATCATGACGTTTTAGCTGCACAGTTGTTGAAACCCTAACAGCTTTATCTTCAGGTCAGCAGACGTAGACATGTCCCAGCAGGGAAGGCACAGGTGTAAATAAGCACGTTAGTAATGGCGGAACTCAGTTTCGGTTCCTGGTATTGTAGAAACTGGTGAAGATAAACAAAAGAGGTTTTATCTTTCCACTATAACGTGTTCAGAACAAGTTGTATCTAAATGTGTTTACTACTTTATTACCATAATTTGCCTGTGAGCTGATTTCAAAGACTTGGACCTTTTTTTTAAAGATATCTGTGAAAGTCAGGAATGCTGAGAAGTGATTCTAGATTTCATCTTTGGGTGATTTATTACTGATGCAGTTGATTTAAATGTTTGTTATTTCATGTAGTTTTTATGTCCATCTTATGGAAATGAAGGTTTTTGAACATGACCCAAGAAATGGATTTTCAGTCACTGTGTTGATTTTGCGCTGCGTAAAAGGCTGTTAGATCTTTTAAGGATAAGAAAAAGTCCAAAGTTAATGATGGTTTCTGTCTTACATTTAAACATAATCCTGTTTTAAGTTTGTTATTATCACCAACCAACTCTGCGATAAAGAAGAGACAAGAAGAAGAAGAACATAATAAAGGCAGGAAACATGTGGAAAAGATAATGAATGTTAAAATAATGCAAATGCTCAAACTGTCTGCATAAGTCCTTTTAAATCTGAAATTTGTGAAGTGTGAAAACGATTGTGCGGACGTGTGGAGGCTTATTTGTGTTGGATTTTAAGCAATTAGGACAGGAAACGGAGGCGATGCTGCCTTCACTTCCCCGTGGATTTAAGTTATGCACCGTCAAAGCACACACACATTCTGACACACACACACGTGCAAGAAACGAATAACACACTGACCGGCAACACGGCCTCAGCTGTGCCACACAACATACACACACAATTAAAACACACACCCTCAACTTCCTCTTGACCCATTTCCCAAACATAACACACCATCTCTCTCGGCTTTTTCATCCCTCCATCTCTCCGACTCCTCACGCTGCATCATCTGCTGAGGCAAAGCAGGCTGAACCGCTCCTGCTTAGTGTCACCAGATCAGACGACACACTCTCACACACACACACACACAAAAACGCACAGTTAATCAGTTTGTTTATGAGGCCAAAGGCATGCAGGGTAAAATCCTCTGAACTGTACTCTGTCCTTTTTATGTAACCCGTTGCTCTTTCAGGGTTCAGGAGTGTCACGACTGAGGATTGTGAAACGGGGACACAAATTCTGGTCCTCATTCAAAGCTACTTTAAATTAATTAAATGTTAACTACAAATGTATGCTACAACAGTTTGGTTTTAAATTAGCTAATTAAGGTTTTGAGAAGCTTTTTATGTACATTTGAAAAACAGTGGAAGGAGATGTTTAGTTTAAAGGTCACATATTAGTCTCCTTCTTCAACCAGTGTAAGTCTCAGAGCTCCTCAAAACATGTGTGTGAAGTTTCTTGATCAAATACAGGATCAGAGTGGATTTAGAACATGTCTATAAACCCCTCTATTTCAGCCCTGCTCAGAACAGGCTGTTTCTGTGTCTGTACCTTTAAATATGTAAATGAGCTGTGCCTGACCACGCCCCCTCTCTGGAAGGGCTTGGGTCGGCTCTGGCTTTCTCGCTCCATGCCATTGGTTTCATGTTTCTTGGTGATATTTCCTTGAATAAAGACATATATTAAGCACACTGAGACATTCAAACTGACCTAACAGGAAGTTAAGGATCCTGTTTGTGCATGTCAGCCTGTGTGTGTGAAGCATTTCTCAACAACATAGTAATACAATATTTATTTCCCTTATGGGATTAATAAAGTATATCTCCTTCTTCTCTTTTTCCTTCTTCATAATAACAGACTTGTTTACAGTCAGAATCCATAAGTCTCTGTAAGCTAGGTATGCAATTAAAAAAGTTTGGATAAGAGTGAAGTTAATGTGCTTTCAGTACGCGGCAGTAATTTGTCTTGAATTAAGAAAACAAATCGACCCCGAGGTTTGAGGAAATTAAGGGGCGATGAAATGAGAAATGAGAGGATGGACGGAAAGGTAAAGAAAGAAGGAAGGGAGGTAAGAAAAAAATACATTAAGAGTCTGTGAGCTGAGCGGAGCTGCAGGAGTTTGTTTAAGTCTGACACGAAAATGTTGAATCTGGCTCCATCAGTTTGCTCTGATCGAGGCCGCCAAGAACGCCAGCTCCAAAGTGCAGTGGAAACTAAATGGATCCATGTTGGTGCAAGAGTTTCTTTGTCTACACAGATAAGTTTGAAGAGAGTTTAAGAGGAGGAATTGAGTAAAAGGCAGAGGGGCTGACTAATCTGAAAATACACCAACTGAAAACCAATAAATGAGGAAACTCTCTAAAGTCTGGATCTCACGGTCCAGCTCTTCTCTTCCTTCAGTATCTCACAAACTTCCTCTCCCCTTCGTCCTTAAATGAAAACTCATTTCTAAAGATTTATACAATCGCATCATCCTGCAACAAGTGTGGTGGAGATGCTGCTTTATTTCCCCGGAGAAGATGACTGAACACCCACCTGCTTCATATTCACTTAATTCCACACATTAATAACTGGATGGTGCCAAACACAACCACACTCCATGGACCTGCTGTCCACTGAGACTTTAACCACTAACCAAATAAAATGTGTATTTATTCCATTTCCTGCCTTAGTTTCTCGAAGTTTGGCGCCAAAGAAACCCGTATTTCTTTTACCATAAAGCTACTTGTCTTTGCTGAGTTACAGGATGTGGTCGTTTGGTTATCGCCTGAGCTAACAGGCGCGCTAACTAGCTTGATAACCGACTGTTAGCAAGCTGGCTAACATGCTTTACCTACAACATGAAGTTTGTCAATGCTCTGATCCAGTGACGCTGCATGACTCGCTCTTTACGTCTGAGTTCATGGAAAGTATCCCTCTGCTGCCTCCTTTTGGTGGTGGTGTGTAATGTGTTGAGACTCAATGGAGGCCAAGAGCACCTGATTCTAGCGCTCAAGACCGGACATGACAAGACATGTCACACTGCAGAAACCTTAGACTCTACATTTTTTATTAAACATTATACATTTTGATGAGCTCAGTGACTGCATACAAATATTGCCCCTCTGAAATTGTACTTATAGCCTATATTAAAAAACGAATTCAAAAGAAATATCTAATTCATTGAAAGTCTATTGTTGTCCTTGTAGGGAGTGATTGGGTGGCGCCCTAGCACCTTTGATTAACCAGTCTCCAAACCACTTGGACTAATCCATCACTTGTTTACCACAGGATTTGGTTCAGACATCAGATTGATTCTATACAGTTGGAAACAAGTAAACATAATTGTGGCTGGGTGATAGATTTCAACATAAATAAGGGTTCAAAATTGGTCACTGCTGCACCAACGTTATCCAACTGATGGGTTACAGTTCTCTACTTATCTCGCTACTTTTCCAGAATATATTTTTCCTAAATAGATTCCCAATGATCTCTGTCAGTCTTCTTCAAACAGAGCTGCAGCAGAGCAGGGCTGGATGCCTCGATAGGTGGGGGAGAACGCATCTGGTTCTGCTCAACACGAGTGGCATTCCTCAGGGAAGAGGGCTTCAGGGAAATAAGCTGGATGGTAATGAACTCGTTCACACCCACATCAGTCTTATCACAACCCCCCACACCCCCCCCTCCCCAACAGGCTTCTCCAAAGATCAGAAAGTACGGAGTGTTTACAAAGTCACCAGAATTCCTCAACTTCAATCTGACGCAACTGAAGGGTGTGAGAACTGGGCAGCGACCGTGCAGCCTTCATGGTGAACTATGACTTTTCCACGGCTGCCCATTCCTCACTCATATGACTTCAGAATCAAAACATTCTCCCCTGATTTACTGCTGCAGTTTTTCATTGTGTCAGACAAAGTTGGAAAATATCTCTCCTGGTGTGACTTCAGAGAATTTTCCAACCTTTCTTTGTTTTTTTCCATTTCTAACCCAACATATCAGATTTTTACGAGATTCCAAGAATACCTTCCAAAGTCACGGGGGGGAGACATTAAAATCAAGCATGATCAAAATTTACAAAAATAGAAAAGTGTCTCCTCGGGGATGACTGACTTCTATAAGAATGGATTTTTCCATCCAGTCTAAGGCCGGGCTTCAAATCAACATGACAAAAACGGCCTCCTGATTTATTTCAGGGAGATTTTAATGCCAACATTGAAGATCCAGCTTCAGATATGAAGTGTTTCCCAGAAAAAGAGAATTGGTCAACTTTTCCACAATGCAAAGTGGGAACACATTCTTGCACAGTTTTGAAGTTTACCTGGAAGAGATAGAAGAGTTAGAAAATTATTTTTTCTGCTCACTGTGCTATCGATTCAACGCGCCTTGTGTTTTTTTTTTTTCTTAATCCCAGACATCTATTTATGGGGGTAAACACACAATCCCACAATCCCTCACACCCCACAGCCCGGCTTCTCCACGGAGCTTAATCGAGCAAAAATGCAATATAGAAGATAATATTCCAAACACACAAATCGAACTCCAGAGAAAAGACGAGGCACCCTCCACCACACACCACCATCACCACCATCACAGCCGCAGCAGCAGTCTGAAAATGTGAACTTCTCTCTCTCTCTCTCTCTCTCTCTCCGATAGAAAATGAAATGCCAAGCCTGGCTAAGGACATAATGAAAAAGCTATTATCAGCACGAGCTTTCATCAGCACTGCATTCAACCGTGTTCAATACAAACTGATTCTCTCATCTCATGCTGTACCCATCTGAATGTTGGGATATAATAAAAGGAGGCGAGATAAGAGACAGAGATCACTTTTTCTTTTTTTCCCCCAGCAGAGGAAGTGCATCAGCACATTTACAGACGAGGCAAAGTTTCCACGAACGACTCGCAAAGGCCAACATAATCATCATCATTTCATTGTAGGAATCTGATATATTCAATTCATTAGCCTGTCTGTGAGTGTGTATAGGTCGTTCTTTACCTTACACATCTGCATCCATTTATCTGTCTGCCTTTGTGTCCAACTCTTGATGTATTTTTTCTTTTTGCATTAGCCTCCATCAGTCTGTCACCTCCAGCAAAGCGCTGCCTCTGAATCCAGATCTCCTCACAGAATATTCAATGAATTATTGAATTACATATAAAATACAGTGCAGTATTCAGGATATATGCAGCATATATTAAAGTCTAACGAGGAGGGGCAGGCGTCAGGTCTGAAAACTAAGTACAGAATCTGCATCAAACTGCAATAAAACCCCGTCGATGTCGATTCATCACATGATTGACTCATCGTTTTGTATTAAATGCCTCCTGATGTCCTTGACAAAGACGCTCATAAGGATGTGCACAGTCGGGATTTAACCTAGTTCTTAAACTTTAACAATCCAGTGCCTTCTTTATAAAAAAAAAGAAGAAACGATAATCACGTTTATTCTGCTAAATATCAGAACAAAATGTGTAGAAGAAGACTCGCAGAGACTCCTGAACCATGAGCACTCCATGCAACACTTCACTTTGAGTTCTGCGCCTGCTGGACCAAATAATCCATCCGCAACAGCGTTCAGTGTTCAGTGACAACTTAAAGCCGAGATGCTCAATCTGCATTTGAGCCGTTAAAAAAGAGAGACTTTTCTGGGGCAGGAGAGGAAGTCTTACATCTGTTGACAGTAATACTGACAGGGCCTGTCTTCTCCAGGGGTTTTCATCTGTGTGTGTATGTGTGTGTGTGTGTGTGTGTGTGTGTGTGTGTGTGTGTGTGTGTGTGTGTGTGTGTGTGTGTGTGTGTGTGAGTATTATCTGTAAGTGTACGAGTTCACATTTTTTGAGCCAGCCATCACAGCTGCAGCTCCCCCTCTGAGACGCACACAAACACCCACACAGAAATAAAGATGCAAACACCCTAAACTTCCTCTACTGCAAAACAAACCAGACCTTTCCTGTACACGTCCCAGAGGAAGCTGGGAGAATGTGTGTGTGTGTGTGTGTGTGTGTGTGTGTGTGTGTGTGTGTGTGTGTGTGTGTGTGTGTGGGGGGGGGGGTTTATATTGTTTTACAGTGTCCTTATTATTTCAAAGCTAGCTCCTCAGCTAAATAAATAAATTAGATATGAAGACACAAACAATAGAAATGTCTGCCAAGGTAAATAATCTTCTACCTTCTGTATGCGAAGGCCTTTCATTCAGACATCCATTAAAATGGACCTAACCCTCCTAATACTTCATAATGTCAGGCCTCATGGGTGTTTTAAACCACAGACTGTAAATATTAATGGATGAACCCTGAGTGATGTCAGCCATCTGTTCCTGCAGGAGGATCCGGAGGCTCATCAGCAGCAGCCGCCATGTTGGAAATCCTGTCTCAGTCTAACTTTCAGTCAACCTAACGACAGGCTGAGAGCTGGAGCTGAGGCGGGTTTTAAGCCTCTTGATGAACCGTTACACCGTGCCCACCTGTCAATCATGTCAGCTACACGCCTAACTATGATTAACATGTATCATTCATAAAATCAAAACGGAGCGTTTAAAAAAAAAAAAAATCACCCCCCATACAGTGTGTGCCAGTGATGACAAGAACTAATCACACCTATTTGGTTTTTGTACCAGGCTGTAAACATGTTTATTTATGCTGTAAAAACAGCTTTTTTGAATGGGTGTGTATGTGACTTCCTGTGCTTCTGCAGCCAGCCTCTAGTGGACACTCGAGGTACTGCAGGAGTTGGCATTTGAGCATTGGCTTCATTTTTCAAGACCAGAGGTTACTGCTTGGTTATAACAAGATTAATCAGTTATTGAAGTTTGTTTGTTTTAAGGAGAACCATGAATGACTTTTGGGGAAGGAGCCGCAAGTCGAACTAGAACCCGGACCACCAAATTCAAGGACTATGTCTTTGCATATGGGGCGCATCTTAACCGCCAGGCCAAAATCCTTCCATAGAAACCTTGGATACAAAGCCAAGGTTACGTCTTTAATGGGAAGTTTCTGTTAGCAATAGTGAGTAGCATCAGGAGCTCCTCCAACTCAACTCTAACACACTCTGTGGAGGGTTTCCAGTTCAAACAGGTCGCAGCCCGGTCCACTTAAAATAAACAGTCAGATAAAAACAGGCCGCCTGCAAAAGTGTTTGTGATAAACATCAGCACCTTCCTTTATCATGACAGCTGAACTACTTCTTGTGTCAGTGTTATTATCAGACTCAGCTTCCTGTATGTTCTTCACACACACACACACACACACACACACACACACACACACACACACACACACACACACACACACACACACACACACACACACACACACACACACACACACACACACACACACACACACACACACACACACACACACACACACACACACACACACACACACACACACACACAGTTTTTGTTTGTTCTGGGGTGAAATAATTAGCTAATAGCGCTGTGTTGACTCAGCAGCTTCAGTTTAATGAACTTCTTTTAAGAGAATTTTATATGATGCAGCCTTCAGTAAGAAAAACACAAGGTCTTTGTCTGAGTTCAGGAATTTATCAATAAAACAGCACGCTTACCGGCCCAGGAGGTTTTCATTCTCCTTACAGAACACTTTTTCTTTATGCTTAAAAAACGACTGAGACATCTTTGTTTTTCTTAGAGAGTTTCTCTTTTAGATCTCCGGCTCGTTGAGTCGAGTCAGACATCGAGAAAACGAGAAACTTTACAGTGGGACTAAAAGTGATGAAAGCTGCAACAATAATCAAGCTTTGGTCAGTTTGTTCAGTAGCAACACTGAAAAATTACTCATGAAGTCTAACTCAAGAGGAGCCCGTTAGAGGTCACTGGACGGGACGGCCGGCTCCTCCCCTTGTGTATATTTTATGTCGTTCTCTATACTCTGATATGCTCTTTAACAGTGGAGGGGACGTTTACACTGTATGCAGATGATGTCGTTCTCTATACTCTGATATGCTCTTTAACAGTGAAGGTGACGTTTACACTGTATGCAGATGATGTCGTTCTCTATACTCTGATACGCTCTTTTACAGAGGAGGTGACGTTTACACTGTATGCAGATGATGTCGTTCTCTATACTCTGATACGCTCTCTAACAGTGGAGGTGACGTTTACACTGTATGCAGATGATGTCGTTCTCTATACTCTGATATGCTCTCTAACAGTGAAGGTGACGTTTACACTGTATGCAGATGATGTCGTTCTCTATACTCTGATATGCTCTCTAACAGTGAAGGTGACGTTTACACTGTATGCAGATGATGTCATTCTCTATACTTAACTACGCTCTCTAACAATGGAGGTGACGTCTACACTGTATGCAGATGATGTCATTATCTATACTCTGATACGCTCTTTAACAGTGGAGGTGACGTTTACACTGTATGCAGGTGACTGCACAACAAGTACCGTTCTAGTTTCTAATAACCTTTGACCTTTAACCTTTAGATAAAAACCTTAAACAATCTCACTTCCAAAAACACCTGAATTATTCCTTCAAAATGTCAAATGTCTCTGTCGAGACTGAACTCCTGGGTCATAAAATCAGCCTCTGAAAACCAGAATCATCAGGGCGATTAAATGCAGATGATCTCTCCGAGGAGATTTTAAAAAAAAAAGAAAGAAAACATGCTTAGAAAAGAATTTGAAAAGGGTGAAGCTGTTTGAGTCGATGATGTCTGTTCTGATTCCTTACCTGTTCAGATTTCAGGCCGGTTGACCTCTGATGACATGAACCGCCCTCTCTCTCTCTCTCTCTCTCTCTCTCTCCCCTCCTACACAAAACACAAAAGTGAAATTTGTTATGAATCTGTTGGGCTTTTTGATTCAACGTTGATCTCAAGGTTATTCAAATCTACTCAAAATCCTTTTTATTAGGGCAGCTTGAGTAATTTCACAAAGGTTACAAAAAATGTTTTGTTAATAATGATGAAGAACATTTTTTCCACGTTCATGGCTGACGACACGAAGGTCAGCAGTTTGAACGCTGAAAAGCTTCACTGCGGGCGTTTTTTCATAAGAAATCCTCCCGTGGCGTTCTGTGAGTGTTTCATCAGCCTGAGCGGTCAATTAGAGTTAAAATGTAAATTAACTCCATTGAAGCCATGGAGGTACAAAAAAAAACTGCTATTTGAAGGAAGGTTAATTGTGCAGGGGAAGCAGCCAGCAGAAAAAAAGGAATCGACTTGAGAGGAGGAAACACTCCCACACGGCGGCTCTGCATGTGCACATGGCGAGTCTGGATATGCTAATTGAGCCTCCAACTTTTTCAATGACTCAGCCTAATCACACTTTAGTGGTGCGTGAAATCTAGACCGGACTAATCAACCACCTACACCAGCGATCATCTATGAGTCAGATCCCTTGAGTCCACACATCTGGCAAGGCAATCCACCGCAGGTTGGAAAACATCAAAGTTCACGCTGATTGAACTGGTTTTACTGGTGTTCATGGGTTTAGATATTACGATACAAGTTCTGCCAGGTCTGGGTCCAATTTTCCAACCAACTCAACACAAAGAGGTTTTTAATACACTGCTACCATTACACTCCTAAAAATCAATTAAATGCCACTGGATGTTCTCCAAATGTAGACTCAAATTTACAGCAAACGTCTAGAAGGAACTCTCAAGACCACAGCGGATCCAAGAGAGGATCTGGATCAGTGTTTAGAGAAGGGGACGCTGAGGAAATGGACTATTGCAACTCTCTACTGGCAGGTCTTCCTACATGCACTATCAAACCCCTGCAGATGATACAGAATGCAGCAGCACGACTGGTCTTCAACCTTCCTAAAAGAGCACATGTCACTTTGCTGTTCATCTCCTTACACCGGCTCCCAGTTACTGCTCGCATCAAATTTAAAACTCTGCTGCTCGCTTACAAAACAGCGACAAAAATGTCTCCTCCTTACTTTAACTCTCTCATCCAGGTCTACACTCCCTCCACCCACTACACTCTGCCAATGAAAGGCATCTGATCCAACCTTCACAACAGGATCCTAAGACGCTGACTAGACTCTTCTCCTCTGTCGCCCCCCGGTGGTGGAATGAAATTCCAAACTCCATGTGATCTGCAGAGTCCCTCTGCACCTTTAAGAAAAAGCTAAAGACCCAGCTCTTTCATGAATACCTACTAACTTAATGATGATGGTTTCCATATTATTGATGATGATGATGGTAATGACGATGGTTTTTGTTTGATAACGATGACTTATAAGATGGTTTCTATACTGATTAGAGCTCTCAAGAACTGCCCTCAATGTTGTGCTTTGCCTCTGGTCACTTCCTGTCAGCACCTGTGTGTCCAATCAGACTCAAAGCTGATCGTTTGCTCTTACTGACATTGTTCCCTTTTTTCTAGATCCTTGCTTGTGTTGTTCTTACTCTCTGATGTACGTCGCTTTGGATAAAAGCGTCTGATAAGTGAATTGTAGAACTGTAGAATGTTCACCGTCAAATATTCCACAGGCTGCAGAGAACTCTTCACCTTTATTTCATCAATTAAAACATGAAGACAGAGGGAACAATGATGCGTTATTTGCAAAGTTGAGGGGCGGGCGGCTGCGGCTCGGTTTTGGAAGAGTCGCTCCTGGTTTTAAACTTTCAAAGCGCTGGAGGTTCAGCGTATAATGAACACTCTCCAGCCTCTGTATTAAGTTACTCCGTGACCGCGGTGATTCAGAAAAGCCCTGGTGGCTAAAGAAAAAATCCAATAAAAGACGGGAGTTAACGCCTGCATTCTTGGAACATCCCCTCCCCCTCCCCTCTGATATCGACGCCTGTATCGAATGACTGAAAAAAGTGGGAGAAGAATGAGAGTGTGGAGGAATGAGAGGGAAGTAAACGCCCAATAAAGATGAGGGAACGCTGGAGAAGAAATATGATACAAAAAGATTTCAGTTGAACTCGTGCAAAGTGAAGCTCCTCCGCTGGTCGACAGATGGAGAACATGCGATGACTGATGTGATGTGATTCTGCAGGAGGAGTATTTCAGAAAAATAAAACACACTCAGGCACATACAGCGCTGCAGAGGGGAGGAGGGGAGTCTTGTAAATCAGCTGTTAGTTTGTTGGCTGCTGCTTATCTGAGAAAATGGCAGCTATGAGAGCAGGGCGGTTCTCTCTCTCTCTTTGCCTTTAATGACTCGCAATTGAGCGGCTGCCTCGCCGCCTCACAGGAAGCGGGGAGGAGGCAGAGCGGCTGGCAGGTTGAGGTAAGAACAGCATCACAATGTGCAACTAATGATGAAACACTGGGAAACACACACACACACACTGTATGCTGAGCTGATGTTAGAGCTACTGTAACCACGGCGACGCTGCAGAACTGGTCCGACTGGTTATATTGTTGTTAGCACCCATACAAAATGAAAAACAAAACAAAAAACAGCAAAAATGTGTACAACCTATCCCACCTGTTTTATTTTACATCATTTTGTTACTATACTGCCCCTCCTTTTTTTTTTCCTTTGTTCTGTTCGCTCTTTCACTTATTTTGTCCCTCTTTCTAATTCATTCATTTTTAATTTACTGACCCTTTTCCTTTTGTTTTGTTTGTTTGTTTTTGTCTAAATCTGCTTGCAAAACTGGATCGTACCACAGTTTCCCTCTTGTTTGTATCTCTCTTTTTTTTTATTGTGCAAGTATGAGTATGCACGTTTTGTTAAAGTTAAAAAAAAAAAAAAAAAAAAAAGTTGATTTAAGTTCTCCAAATAATACCAGACGTTATCACATATGATTCTAGCAAAGCACACTTCCATTCCAGTTGGTTATTTGAGCGTTTGGCGAGGCTGAGTGTAAATCCTGCAACACTCAAAGGTTCTTTTTAAAGCGCTTCGCTCAGTGGATGATGGACAGTTTGTCAATCAAATCCGCGGCATTTGGAAGCTCTTTTTTTTTTCCAGCCGAGCTGTCGTTTCTGATTTATTAAAAAGTGCAAAGTAATGGCAACCGTTTCCATTTCTTCAACAGAAACAAAAACTGAGTCTCTGCACACACACACACAAAAAAGTCATCGTACCAGAGCTTAAAGGAAACAGCGAATCAGCTGCAGTATTGACAGCGTCCTCATTATATTGTTAAAAAGCTTGTTTTGTGTTTGTGAACGTTTCCAAAGGGATCGTCTTATCTACAAACACGTTAATGCAGAAGTGTGACAGGCGCTGCGAGAGAAACACACACACAATCAGGAGAGTTGTTTTCTGGTTTTGTTTTTGAATGGAGGATTAATTAACGCTGGTGGTGATTTCGTTCTTCTTGAAGCGAAACGTGCCGTGTTGTGTTGGGGAATTTAAATCTTTTTTTCTTCATCAATCTCAGACTCTCTTCTTCCTCCCTTCCTTTATCTGTGTGTGTTTTCTCTGTGAATCGCTCCTGCACAGCCTCAGACTGTGTGGTTAATCCACTGTGGCATGGTAAAGGCTTTGCACACACACACACACACACACACACACACACACACACACACACACACACACACACACACACACACACACACACACACACACACACACACACACACACACACACACACACACACACACACACACACACACACACACACACACACACACACACACACACACACACACACACACACACACACACACACACACACACACACACACACACACACACACACACACACACACACACACAGGTCTCTGCCTGCAGTGGAAGCCTTGCAGACATGGGATTTCCTTTCACATCCAATTGAGACCAAAGAAACTTGGTGAGAAGAGCATGGAAAAGATAAGCTGCACACACATTCACACACACACAGTCACACACACACACAAGCATCTGTGTAAATATCAAACAAGGATATCAGGCATCACACACCAACATCAATAGGCTAAAAACAATGTTAACGTGATATAACATGCAGCTTATAAACCCCCCAAAGAGACGTCAACTGTACACAAAAACGACCACCTACACACACACACTCTAACAGACACACACACACTCGTCTTTCTCTGGACGGGAGTGTGCAGACAGGAATTTGTTGGGACCTAATTACAATGTGAGGGTCTGAACTGCATCCGATTAAGATCCGGAGGTTTTTATGGTCGCCTTTGAAGAGCGGCTCAACCTGGCTCAGCAAACCTGACACACACACACACACACAGCAAAGATTGAAGCAAAATGTGCAGCCTGTTGTTGGTTGCAAACCAGTTTTTCATGCATGAAAAATGTGATTTCCCTCAGTATGCATCCTGCGTTTATGTGGTGTTGGGAAAAAATTCATTACCGACTTGGGAAATTCAAGTTAAGGCCTCAAATCAGATATTTTTTATCCCTCAGGTTGCAGTGAACATTTTCTACATGACGGCTGAGCTTCTCGGTTTCTGCTGAATGTGTTACAGATGATATATGCTAATTAACAAGAACAGATTCTGCAGATTAACACTGAGCTGCTTTTGCAAGTTGAACCCGTGCATATTATCAAAAAGACACCGCAACATTCCCAAAACACACACACGGGGTTAAACGCTCCCCTTATTGCACTGCAGAGCAAACAGTGTCTCTGCTGTTGCACGTAGTTACATGAGCGAGTACGCGGTCATCTGGGGAAAAGCTATCCCGTTTCTATGTGCATAATCATAATCAGCAACAATTGCTAATTCACAAACTCTGGTGCTATTACCTACACACAGTTCGAGTGTGGAGCAGGTAACCGTCTGCGGCGAGTTGGTGGTAACTGCGCCGCAGTATGAGCGGGGGTTGGTTGTCTATATGCACAGTTTAAACGGTTTGAAAAGTCCTGAGTTATTCTAACTCAGTTTAGCTTCCTATCAGGAGTTGGCTGAGCTCAGTATTAACGAGCCTGATGTTGGTTTATTTCAGCTAAATGACGATAATCAAACTCAGGTCGTCAAGACAAAACTGATCCATCCATGATCCCAAGTGTTCTTCACCAGCAACACTCTTTGACTTTTACAGGACAATGTCTGTCTTTCTGTTTTGTTGCACTAAATGTGTGTTGGCCTCCTCCCTTCCTTCGACCAGTTCCCAGTGTATGAAAATGACTGGTACCATGTAGAGGAATATAATACACCCTCACAACCTCAACACTATATCGGCACACGAGTTACAGAGCTCATGTTCACATGTAGACAGAGAGGGAGCGCATGGGCAGAAGAATAATGTAATTACCCCGGAGTCAGGAACTTTCCAGAAGGCGTTATTGATTTTGTGTATAACACGTTTAAAACTCAGAGGGAGGAGGACAGATAAAGATGAAGAGGAGGTGGTTCTTCCAGGGAAAGCTTCACATCTAACATAAGATATCCAGAGATCCATATATGTTGATGTGTTGATGTGTGTGGAATGTGTTCAAACACAAAGTTGAATTCTTATGCAGATGAGAGTTCCTTGATCAAGAATTTAACTAGATGGCTGCAAGTCATTACGTAAGGGGCATCGGATAGCCAAGTGGTTTTGTCCCAAGACAGTACAGAGGCCATAGTCTTCATCACAGTGGCCATGGGTTTGAATCCGACCTTTGCCATTTCCTGCATGTCATCCCATACTCTTTGTTCTCCCAACATTTCCTGTCTGTCTTCCAAGGACAAAAACGTCTCAATAAAAACCTCTGAATCCACTCAAATAGGCTCTCTTCTCCCAGCACTGGAGAGCAGCCCTCAGAAGAAAGTGGGCGCGTTAGGGATTGGATTTAAAGAGACTTACCATTTCAGAGGGAGGCTGAAATTGGTGCTTTTAATGACGCCCTGTCAGAAGGTGAAAATGAGTATACTACAGGGTCTTCAGGGTTTCATCAACATGGTCCAATGACCTCATCATGAGTCACTTCTTCTGAAACGATCAGCTGAATATATGCATTGCAACACCATCTCCCACTTTAGCTCCATTGGCTGACAAATTAAAACCCACACGTCTTTCATAATGCCAGAGTTCATTATCCTGTCAAACATGAACTGCTCACATATCAGCTCTGTAAATCAGATATGTTGTAGACGAATGTTTTCTTACACTGTGCTACTGGAAGTGAGATAGTGAGTAATTACCACAGAGTTGATTTCCTCGCAGCTTTTCTGCTGACCGTCTGCAGTGAGTCACACTAACAATCTATCCTGTCAGGAGGAAAGAAAAAAAAACAATGCGAGGGCAGAGTTATTTTTAGCCACTTCATAAATAATGCACTGTAGTTGACTAATCATAGGGTGAAATCTCTCTCTTCCAGGATTAGACCGACCTCCATCCTCCAGGCGGTAACAAATTCCATGTTTTTAACCTTAAGAACATCTCAGTGTGTTGTTCTCCAGCTGTGTGTTGGAGGCAGAAAGCACTGTTTATAAAAACTCTCCTCTAAATACCACAACATTGATCAACAGTCCTCTGTGACCACAAGCAGAAATTCAGCACTCAAGAGGAGATTCACTCAGGGGTCAAACTGGGAGGGGAGGAGAAAACTATTTAGCTGATAGAGAGAGAGAGGAATTTTAATGTTCCACTCTGACAACAAAACTTAAAGGAGCAGTATGTAACTCTGACTCCTATTGGTTAAAATGTGTACTGCAGTCCAAAATTTAAAACATCATAGAGAGCTGTCTCTCCCCCCTCCTCTCTAGAGTGGATGCTCACTCAGGTCACCATGTGGTGGACTCTGAAGCTTCAGTGTTTATCCAGCTCTGCATGGGTCTGTAAACCTTTCTGTGTTCTAACCTCTCTCCATTTTTCAAAAGCATCTCCAATATTGATCCTTGTGTGGGGGGTCACCTTAAAACCGCCTACCTTCTCTGGTCCAAACAAATCCAGAGCATTCAGGAGCAGAATCTACAGTTAGAAGGAGGACATACTGGCTGCTGCATTGTTGTCAGAGAAGCCAGCACTTCAACATAGCATGTTTCCTTTAATGTCTGATCATACAGTAAGGTCACTTTATCATTTCACTCACTACACATCTCACTGATTGGTCCTCTAAAGTCCAGGGGAAACACAGACCTAATTCTGTTCACAAAGTCTAAAAAATCAAATCGTTATTAAGCTTAAAACCTGACATGTGAGGGATTTATTTTGGTAAATATCCTCTTGGTCGTCGTCTCAGAAAGTTAGATTCTTGTTACTCCTCTGCACATTTAATCTGACATTTATACGTCTTCTGCTCCGACCTTAATGTGATCTTGACGTTTTTACAGAAGATTTACAAGGTCCGTCTGCTGTCAGTGAAAACAGTCTGATCCGCTCATAAGACAAAACCAGGGACACACAGGGACCATTACCTGCACTGTAAACCTCTGCAGGGCTACACACTCCGTTCCTAAAAAACGAGCAGACTAAACCTGATTTAATTTGAACTCCTTCAGGCATTCTTGTAATACAACACACTGTAACTCCAGAAACACATGCAGTAATGGAGCATTTACTACTTCCTGGCAGAGTGGGAGCACATCACATCTTCTGGAAGCTTCTACAAGCTGTGCTGCACAGCTACATGCTGCTTTTCTGACTCTGCACGCAGTTAAATGAAAACTTTCATTAATACAGATAGCTTTGAAGATAATCCTTATAACCCTGCATGAACTAAAGGCATCGGGTTAGTTTGCATTTACTCTTAATTACCAACCATTGTGCAGAGCGTGCGGTCAGGCTGCATGGGTTGTGCAGTAGCGTCAGAGTGCATTTTTGTGTTGTGCAATGTGTTTGGATCATCTGCATTATCTCTTGTTTATTGTTTGTGGTTTCCGTTAGTATTCTTCTGTTTTCATTGTACATTCCCATCACATCTTAACATCTGTGTCAGTGTGTTAGAAGCCCAGGAGGCCTTGGCTGGGCTCTCCAGTAGACGGAGCTCCCCGAAACCTACAGCGAGTTGTTAAACGATTTGAGTAGTCAGAAGACTAAAAAAGCATTTTACAAGCTCAAGTCCATTTAGTATTTTGCACAAACACTCTTCTGCTTGTAGGTTGGGTTAGGTATGCAAGCACGGAAGAAAAAGCCCACTTTTCTGGTCACGACTAAAACAAATATCTACTTTAAAACGTGCATGCCAACTGGTTTTTGGATACATGAAAAGATGGCAACACCAAACATTTCAAGGTGCTTGTAAGAATTCAGGAGGCTGCAAAAGTGGGTACAGTTGGAAAATATGGGGAGATTGTGGGAATGTCAGGGCTGAGGGTGGGAGTCCAACCAAAAGGGCTGAGCCGCTGTTTATGGGGATGCATGTTTCAACCGCCGAGCTAAACCAGCGCCCCAGCAATGTCTTACTTTCTGTTGCCATGTGAAAAAGTATGATTGGTATGACGTTGTCTTTGTCAGAGCGAAGGCAAAACGTGTTCCTATGAAGAACGGGACCAACAATCTACTGGGAACACGCTGATCCCTCGTATAGATTCTTTCTGACTCAGTAAAGGACAAACTCTTTAAGAGTCTTTGTGCACTCCTTATAAGAAAGAGACCAAAAGACGTCCAAATCGATAAGAATCCCAGTGTGATTAGTCAGCATAGAGCAGACCGTTTCAGACCGATGAATAAACTCAAAGAAGAAGAAGAAGTGCTCATCTTTGATGTTAAAGAAAGCAGAGCTACATGTACCGACTGAACAATCCTCGTGTGTGTCAGCCGCTGGCAAACCGTTTCATGCCAACGTGAACACAAAGACTTTTTGTCATTCACGCAAAACACACACAAAAAGGCACTCCTATTAAAATTCACTCTGTCATTTCCCAGAGGGAGGATTTTTTAAAAACAAGGACAATTCTCTGTCAGACATGAAAGCTGAAATGTTGATGCAGGAATAAAAAAGGCGTGTCATAAACACAAAAGCCTGATCGCACCGATGCTTTTCATCACATGGTGCTGCACATTTAAAGCTTTCATTCTGCTGCTTCTGCTTCTGTTATGTATCATCGGGTCCATTGAGAAAAAAACGCAAATCCCATAATCCTCGGACAGAAAAAAAGGCGATAAACAAAAGTCTGAGCAGAGTGAGTCAGCAGAGGTTAGTAGCTGCAGAGAGGCAAAGACACGGCTATAACTGCTCTGGGTTTATTTTTATGCATCATGTAGACGTTGTGAAACCACAGAGGAGGGGGATGATACAACAGGTATCAATCTGAACAAACGTGTTTGGTGAACTGCTGCATGAAACCTCCAAATCGCAGCGGAAAGCTTGATTGGTGCGCGGTTAAAGAAATACAAAAAACATCCAAGAGTTGTCCTAAAAATTCAGATTATTTGAAAACTGGAGATAAGATGGAGATCATCACAATCCAAAGTTCTGTCTAATGAATGGACTCGAGCTTGTATCGTTTTTTTCTAGTCGTCTGACTCCTCAAAGCACTTTTACACCGCAGGTCACACCGACACATTCACACACTGATGGTAGAGGCTGCTGGGTAAAGAGTCCATCAGTATTAATGAATCCATTCATACACCACCAACAAAGCAGGGGGAGTAACTTGGGGTTAAGTGTCTTGCCCAAGGACACATCGGATATGTGGCTGCAGGATCTGGGGATCGAACCCCCGACCTTCCAGTTAAGAGAAGACGGACTCTACCAACTGAGTTTTTCACATCCAAACTGCACCAATTCATCTGAAGGCTGCTAGCTAGCATCTGCCTATTTTAAAATGGCTAAAGCGTGGTGTCCATCAGTATTAAATCATCCCATTCATACACATTCAGACACCACCACAGGAGCAAATTGGGTTGAAATGTCCTGCCTATGTGGCTGCAGAAGCTGGGGATCAAACCTTCCTTCAGGTTGAGAGACAACAGACTCTACCACTGAGCCACCACTATAGCTTTCCTCCTCCCAGAGATAAAACCAGTTATCTGTTTCCAAAGGGGGGTAAAAAGTCAATCTGACTTGTGGAGAACGAAAAAGAAAATCTCCACAGAGGTCATTCCTCTTCGAGCTCAAAAGAGAAGTGGGTCTGTTTTTAATTATCTCGTACTACGTCATACCAGAGCCATGCAGTATTCCTGAGAGAGCGCCGGGGGCTTTCCCTTTTCCCATGTAAGGGACTGAACACATGTGGGCAGGACTCTGTGACAGGGGAGTGGTGGACGCCCAGAGAACCAAACATGAAGAAAGAAAGGTTGAGCAACGAGGAGGGGAAGCTTCTTCTCAAACCTCAACAACAAACTAAAGAGAGAAACGGTTCATGAGCACGACAGCTGGACTTCTTGGCAAACACTTTGCAACACAGAAAACTTCTGAAATATGATTGTTTGTCTTCTGTCAGCAGGATCAGTGTGGTTTGACATCGTGTTGAAGGAACATTAAGAAGCAGTTCAATGCTGTGATGCTGATTCTAAATGACCAAAAAAAACAGTATTTTACTGTAAAGTTTGATTTTTCCTTCTGATCGGTAAAAAACTTTAAGTAACACTTTAAGTTAAGGTCACAAAATTCATCATGAACAAGTAGCTTATTAGCATGCTAATTGGTAGCATACTAGCTGCCTATTAGTCATTACTAAGCATTTTTCAGCGTCATATGTAGCGTCAATTTCAATTCAGCTTTTAAAAAAATACATAAAAACATAAACTCTGTGAGGATGATTTTTGCTTCCTGTGTTCAGGCAGACGATTAAAGTCCCAGAGAAAATGTTTAACCTCTGCTTTATGACTCCTCACAGCGGCTCGTGTTTACAAGAGAACACATGTCGGAGCATTTTCCAAGTCACAAAGCTTCAGTGTGAACCCGCATCAGGGATCACTCAGGGGCCTCTCCCCGGGGGTTGTGACCCTTCGACTTGGGCAATGAACTGCCCGACTATTGTGGCCGGGGTCAAAGGTTAACTGACTGATGGGATTTTCTGGGATGAGAGAGAGAGAGTTGTGAAAAGAAAAGTGTTTGAGCTGTTTCATATTTACATTCAAAGAAGATTAGGTTGTAGGGAGTCGAATGAGGCTCATCAAATTTTAAAAGAAGCCATTTTCACTCCGACTCTATGCAGACGACTCATTTGTTTACATGACAATTTAAAATCCTGACATTGACTGAACACAAGAGAACGAACCCGAGTTAAAACTTTTAGTTCTGCAGATTATGGAGAGGCTGAATCTGCACACACACACACACCTGTACACAGGGACAAGTAAATACGCAGCAAAGCAATCAGAAATGTAGCTTATTTCCATAATGAGGTTCAGAAGGTGAAACTCAGTCCTACCCGGCTGCTCTTCATCTCTCTGTGTCTCTGCTGGTGGTCTTATTAAATCCTCTCCATCTCTACCACCTCGTCTTCCCTCCGGCCGTCACAAACTCATTAGACGACTGCAGGACTCACAGGCAGAATATCCAGGCCATTTAATCCGTCTCCGGAGCCGCCGATCTGTCTCCTGTGCTTAGTTTTTCTTCTTTAAACCAAACCTCGATTGCGGCGCTGAGCATTTTTAATATCAAATAATCAATCTGGATGTACCAGCAGTGCAGAGAAAGATGGAGCTAATTGTGCAGGATGGCACTGCAGAGGGAGAAGCTGAATACATTTTAATATCTATGAATCTCTTTGGGCTCTTCCTGACCTCTTCACTATCTGCAAGTTCTTTCATCAATCTTCTTAGACTGCCAGCTAGAGATCAATAACTTCTTTTTTGTGTCATACTGCAGTTTTAATCAATGGCCATGTGTCGTAAATTCTCATTATTACTCATCATGAAACCACACAGTCACAGTCTCTAATATCACTACCATTTGGGGGATTGGATGGTGGATGACTAACTTAGAGTTTTACATAGAGATAGTCGGGGATGTTAAAAGTCTTCGGTCTGATACGTCCACTCATGAATCTTGATTTCCTACTTGCCACTGATCCAAAATGTTTATCATATTTATTTTACATATACTCACATTTTAGGAGGTTGCATAAGCTTAATCTGACCGCAGTTGATTTATACTTGTTCCAGATATCAGAGTGAAGTCGACACTAAAAAATATACTTGGACCTTTTTTTGTTGTCTTGCCTCAGGTGCCTGTTTCCTGATTACTCTACCTTTACTTTTTCTTTTAATTCTTTCGAGGTTCAATTACAATCTTTTCAGTTCTCTGGTAGATTCCCTTCTTTAGGAGAAACATGAACAAACTCTCAGTCCAATAGAAAGTATCTACCCCGCATGGATCAGTTCTAGAAATGATGGGACCATTTTCCTTCCATTGTGAGTGTGAAAACTAAAATCAAAGTCTTATATTTTGTTTTGCTCGCTGTAACTCTTCTGAGTCAGAAATCCTGAAGGATTCATCTGCAGCTTTTTCTCAAACTCTCTGTTCCAACTCCGCTTTGTGTGAAATGTTAATTTAACGTCTGAGCGGTTTACAGACATGGAGACAGGGACGCGTCGTATTTCATTAAAGTCTGTCATCTGTATTCTAACAGCCCCCCCCCCCCCCCCCCCCCTCAAACAGCAGCGAAATGACCACGATATATCTGGCTGTGTTTGATCAATAATACCACACAGACTCCACCATAACTCGTTCTCCGGGATGAGGTTTTTGGCTCCAAACACTTCCATTTTCAACTTGTTCTCTGTCTCGGAACAAAAACCTGCTGGACTTCATAGAAAACTCCCACAAGTCATAAATTATTTGGCCCCTTTAGTCAGAGAAGAGCTGGACGCTGCACTTCCAGTCTGGTTTTAGGGGCAGGCGGAGGATAAAAGCGGAGCCAGAGGACAAATATATCCTGGATATTAGTCATAACTTTTCAGGGCAACAGGGAGGGATGCAATCTGTACTTCTCAGGACTCAGAGGCAATGCAGGTATTCAAAAACACGACTCTATTAGATTCCAAGGAAAGACTTTATTCACTCCTAATCAGTTCTATTGATTTATACGACATGGCTGTGACATGAATGAAGTTTAACTATTTTAAAGCTCCTTCTAAGTAGAATTGAGATCCTGTGCACAGATGTTAACAAAAAAAACATTTTTGTAAGACGTTCATTCACTGCCGTCTATTTATCCGACATTTAAAGCTTAAATTAATCACTTCCATAAACATCCATAAGTGACCATAACGAGATCAGACGTCGCCAAGAGAAACTTTGAATCTACATTTTTTCCGGCTAAAAAGGAAAATTGAGCCGATAACTCAGTCGCCCCGTTGCAGCTTTCATCTCTCTTCCGAGACCTCTTCTCTGCAGTTTAGAACCA
Organism: Labrus bergylta; assembly: GCF_963930695.1. Taxonomy (NCBI): domain Eukaryota; kingdom Metazoa; phylum Chordata; class Actinopteri; order Labriformes; family Labridae; genus Labrus; species Labrus bergylta. The sequence goes on from NC_089217.1 coordinate 1,877,105, forward strand.
ATTAAGACCAGAAAAAGAAGAGCTCAGAGACAGAAACACAGACGGATGCAGCGCAGCAGAAGACCCGTAATAACAAATTATGATAACTATTCATCCATCTCTGTGCAGTTAAACGCCGAACGCTCCGGAGATTTTTAAGGGCCTAATTCAATGAATCATCTGTGACCGTGGGCGTCATATTTCTTAATCTCACGCCTGCAGCTCTTTTCTTCGGCTTCAAAGAGAGCGCTGCTTCCAATAACGGAGATTTTTTATTTTTTTTTAACTTCTGCAGCTTGTCAGGGTCTTTGTGACAAAGATTGTCAACACAACGTCGTCTTAACGCATGCTTGTCTTCACGCTAGCAGTCAGACCCCCCCACCCCCCACCCCCCCCCCATAAACAGTCGACGTCTTGTTTTGGAGCCGGATGTGTGATAAGGAGCAGCAGTGTGGTCTGCATTCAGAGGTCCCTGCTGGTATCAATCACCGTCAAGACTGCTTCATACCCCACTTACGCGCCCGTTCTCATAGGTTCTTCTTCTGCGGATCTCAAGCTGCACGTCATGTAAGAACAGGATGTGAGTGTGTGTGATAAAAGAGCTTTTTCATTTCCCCATAATAAGATGTGATGTAGATGTTATGAGAGCTGATAACTTGGTGGTGATGAAGACTTGTAAGCATCAGGAGTTCACTGCAGGCCTTCATTCTTGGCATGACAGCAGTCAGCAGCAACAACTTGCTGATCCGGTTTTCAAAATGATTCTAATATTTACTTAAGACTTAATGTCAAATATGAGCTTCTGGCTGCTTGAGATTTAAAACTTCATTAACCCTCAAAAAATACCAACGAGTACAAGCATCGCTAATGGACGACCGGTTCAGGCGCTAAAATGACTAAATCCCATCAGAGCAGTGGGTAGTAGTGTTGTAGTACTAGAGATCAGTCTGGGTCTCCACACCGGTCTCCAGAACACTTTTTGAAGATCTCGTCTCAGAATTCAAAGCATTCTTACTCGGTCTTGTCTCGGTCTCAAACTGGGCGAACTCCGGATTTCAAGTCATGACCACGACTGATTTTTCTACATAATCACTATGACTGGATAACTTTAAATCAAATGTAGAGGGATTTTTATCCACTGGTTACATTTGGACGACAGAAGGTAGGCGGATTTAAGGAGACCCACACACACGGCCATTTTGGACGCCCCTCGGTTTGTCAGATATGAGAGCAGTTATCAGGTCAAACCAACAAGAGAAGTGGTTCAGATAGAAGTGATTGTACCCGACCTAAAAAGCCTCTGCATGTTTCTAATAAGCTCCACGAGCAGAAACGTGCTCAAACTAGGATCAATATTGGAGATGCTTTTGAAAAATGGAGAGAGGTTAGAACACAGAAAGGTTTACAGACCCATGCAGAGCTGGATAAACACTGAAGCTTCAGAGTCCACCACATGGTGACCTGAGTGAGCATCCACTCTAGAGAGGGGGGGGGGAGACAGCTCTCTATGATGTTTAGAATTTGGACTGCAGTACCCACTTTAACCACTAGGTGTCAGAGGTACATATTGCTCCTTTAATAAAATAATTCTTCAACCTATGCCTCTTAAAAACTGGTAAAAAATCTCATGTCCTTCATGTTATCACAAGAAGGGAGAATGAGAGCTTACTGAGGTAATTACTTCATATTTACACACTCCCACAGATATCAGGCTAACAGGAGGTGAAAGACTGTGACGTGTGTGTGTGCGTGTGCCCTGCTGCCACTGAGAGTTATCTTCCTCTCTAGTTCAGCGTGTCCGCCGCTGAATGCTGAATGAATGTCGGGGAAATCAGTGTGGAAATGACACTGACTGAGATGACACAGAACATTAAGAAACCTTCGAGCTGCGGGGCTCCGTCGCTCGTCTCTCGCTCATATTTACTCAGTTTCATAACTGAAGGCTGACTACGGGGGAAGTCAAGCGTTCAGATCCACTCACGCTCCCTCTCCTCTCCTACATTTCTATCACATCTTCTATCAGTTTTTTTCCCACTTTTAATTCCTGCTCTGTTGAACCATCTTTTTCAATTTTGTCCAACGTCCCATTTCCTCCCCTCGTCCTGACACTCGTCTGTTTGCATGAAGGCGACTCCACGTTTCCGTTCACACGCTCGCTGACCTCAAACCAAAGCCCCCGTCCTCAGATGTGTGCGTGTGCTTCTTGTGTGGATGTCTGGATATGTTTAAATTATGGATGGACACACACCGTTGGGCATGAGACACGCGAGAGAAAGCAGAATATCTCTCACACACTCGGGAGTGTGACCTGATCTCTGCAGACTCTCAGAGGCGTCTGGTTTATTCAGAAAATGTTGAAACTACTGTGTGATGGCACCGAGGGCCAAGATGAAGGCAATAAATATATATTGCTTATTATCAGGTTTTATTGCTGCTCGTTACCCATTGGTTGCAGGTGATCCCGGTAATCTAGCACCCTTAAAGTTTGACCCAAGCTTTACTTTTTCCATGAATAAAATAAAGAATCTTGCTGTTATCTGCTTTGTTTGCCAAATCTCAAGAGCTCTGTGGAGTCGAATATCTCAACTGAAAGCCTCCAAACTCAGTCCCAACCAGCAACCAACTTCATACAGTAACTGCACACTTTCTTATGCAGAAATGAGCTGCACTTGATCAACCTCATTATCTCACTCAACCTCCGTTTAGTGAGATAATGAGTCTGAACTCGAGGCTGCCGAGAAGGGACCGAGATCAAGAACATCTCACAAAACTTAAAAATCATTCATGAAATGCATTTCATGAAAAATATTTCGTATTTCTCAGCTCACTAAGGGAAGAAGGTGCGGTAAACATGTTCTTAGTGTATCGCTGAGCTTTCACATGAAACACGTTAATAATACTCTGAGGGAGCGGTCACACTGGCCATCCGTACCATGCCCAAGCACGCTTCAACCCTGAAGTCCCGTTCGTTTGGCCAGTGTGACCGCTCCGCTCCGTGCTCTGGAACGGTACACTACCTTGGCTGGTTGTATTACGACGTTATGTACAAGAGGTAATCGTGCTTAAGCACGGGTAGTCCTGTGTAGTGTGACTGCGGGCCATGCCGGCCAGCGTGGGAGTGGCACAGCGGGGGGCCAATCGTGCTTGAGTACGGCACGGTACAGATGGCCAGTGTGACTGCGCCCTGAATCAAATCTACAGCGAGCTTGAACTTTATCCTACCTAACCCTCTACAGAGTGAGACTGCAACAACTACAGGAAACCAATCAAGACATGGGGAGGATTTGAAAACCACCATCATCCATCTTAATCTCGATATAGTTTTTGTATATATAGTTTACACTAGAATTGGCTAAACAAGTTAGCAGTCAGACTGAAAGCAAAGGCTAAACATGAAAAAGGAATTCAAGGCAAGAAGAGGATTCATCCCGAACCACTGGCTACATCAGAAGCCTGAAAAGTTGGCCGTCACTCCTACGAGGATAAACGTATCATTAGCTGAGAGTTAATGGACTCCATGATCGGGTCCATCTCAACCCAGACACACAGAGGTCTTCATATTGAAGTAAGTTTGGACAATCTGCTTTATACTTTCCTAAAACTTCACTATTAGCCCTTGAAGAACGAACAAAGCGCCTGACTGATTCGCTCAGCTGACTCTGTGTGACCCTAATTTCCGCAATAATCCAGCGGGAGAGAGGGAGAAAATATCTCCAAATGAGCCAGAAAACAAGCTCCCTAACGCTCCCACGGACACATCTTTGTTTGTCTGATAAACAGCCAAACGCTGGAGGTTAATGGGAATTCACCAAACAACTCATTGTGGAGGTTAATGGGAATTCTACCAAAGTGCCTCAGCCGCTGGGTTAATGGGGAATCCAGATCAGGGCGGCTAACAGCTGGGAGGATAAATTGGGGATATTTGCAACGGAGGAAATTACAGTTCTGGAGGCGCTGAACCGGAGCTTTTTTTTTAATATCACCTTGGAATGAATTTTAAGAGCAATTTAACAAGTAGAAATAATGAAAAGAAAGCAGCTCCATCAGAACGGGGCTAATGACGGATTTTAAGAGCAACAAGTGTGCAGAGAAAGGGAGAGTTTAGAAAGAGAATTTGCGCTCATATCTCTGCTTTGGAAATTATTTTATGTTTCAGAAATCCTTTTTTGTTTCTTCAGATCATCGATAAACCTCTTTTTTTTTGAAGGAAGGAAGCTGCACCAACACAAACAGAAACGTTCATCCATGCCTAACGCTTCCTCCTGGTCCCACTTTAACTCATCAAAACACACATTCACACACACACACACACACACACACACACACACACACACACCTGTTAGGTACTTCATGCACGATCGTGCACATGAACCACCTGAGGAGAGCTTCTGCACAGCGCTCAGACTGTCAGGCACTCATGCTGTGTCTTTGTAATGCGAGAACAGACAGAAAAAGAAAGAGTGACGCTTGTGGGAATCAACTGCAGGTTGGAGGAGTGTGAATCACAGAAACAAACATCCACTCTGAAATTTGCAGCTTTAAAAAGTCAAATTTTGATGCCTTCTTGTGCTTACATTTCACATTTTAGTTGCAGTTTAAATGTCACATATTCTTCAAAATACACATACGTGTCCCTGATCTGTCAACAAACCCCCCAATGATGCGAAAAGTCCATCCTCTCTGTATTTCCCCTGCTCCACTTTTCAGAAGATGTGTGCTCAAACAGGCCGTTTTGGAGATTTTCCCTTCATGACATCACAAAGGGCAGTAGCCCCTCCCCCAGGTCGGTGACCCTCCCACAGCTAGGTGTTTGTTCTGCACTCTGAGTCTGCCTTCTCACCGTAAACAATAGGACATGGAGCGAGAAAGACACCCGAGTACACCCAAGCCCTTCCAGAGAGGGGGCGTGGTCAGACACAGCTCATTTACATATTTAAAGGTACAGACACAGAAACAGCCTGTTCTGAGCAGGACTGAAATAGAGGGGTTTATAGACATGATCAAATACAGGATCAGAGTGGATTTAGAACAAGAAACTTCACACACATGTTTTGAGGAGCTCTGAGACTTATTTACACTGAAGAAGAGGAGGAGGATATGTCACCTTTAATGTTAGATTCTGTCATTTGCCAAGATGACGAGGTTTCTTTTAACTACCGCTCCAACATGGTTTTGTATGTGAACCTGCAGTGAGGACCATAATTAGCACGTCTAGACATTTTTTTTTTTTTTACACACATGAATGCCTGCGGCCATTTGGCCTGAATAATTACGCATTACTTTGTAACAGAACAGGTCGACATCGTCGTGTGAAATCACACTGGTGAAATACAAATTTCAGGTGAATTGAACCGGATTCAGGAGACAGGAAAGGGAGAAATAAAAGATGCTTTATGGAAATTGTTGTTGCTGTTGGGGGAATGGCCTGAGGTTGCCCCCAAAAAGTCAACTCACTTTGTATCAGAGGAGTCGCTGCCCTCAGGTGTTCGTTGCTCATACGGGCTTAACCTGAATATTTTTTTGCAAAGGTCATCTCCTCTCCAGAACAAAACAAACACAGTGAATAAAGCAGTTTTGATTTTTAGATTCAGTTTGTCTCTGAAGCTCTTTGGAAAGGATTTTTTTTGGGTGGGCTGCGAGCTGAGCTGCTTCTTGTTTTCCCCTCATGCTTTGTTATGACCTAAGCTTGTGGCCTCGGACTCAGGTGCCACATTTGACAACTTGAGCGAGCGAGAAAGGGAGAAATCCTCCTTTACTCATACAGTAAAGTGAGGAGACTCATTAATCCATACTGGTATCCATATAGAAAAATCCTCTGACGCTCGGAGCTCGCCGTCTCTGCCTCATTCTGTCTGTGTCTGACAGGCTACATGTCCTGTAATTACCATCAACGCCTTATCTGTCAGCCACACACACGGGCGAGAGACACGGACTGTCAGAAAGACAAAAAGAGAGAGAGAGAACGAGAGAGAGAGAGAGAGAGAGTGAGGGAGAGAAAGAGAGAGGGAGAGAAAGAGAGAGAGAGCGAGAGAACGAGGGAGAGAGAGAGACACAGAGAGAGAGAGACAGAGGGAGGGAGAGAGAGCGAGAGACGGAGCGAGAGAGAAAGAGAGAGAGCGAGGGAGAGAGAGAGGGAGAGAGACAGAGAGAGAAAGAGGGAGGGAGAGAGAGCGAGAGACGGAGCGAGAGAGAAAGAGAGAGAGCGAGGGAGAGAGAGAGGGAGAGAGACAGAGAGAGAGAGACGGAGAGGGGGAGAGAGAGAGAGAGAGAGAGAGAGGAAGGAAGAGAGAGAGAGAGAGAGGAAGGAAGAGAGAGCGAGAGACGGAGCGAGAGAGAAAGAGAGAGCGAGGGAGAGAGAGAGAGAGGGAGAGAGAGGGAGAGAGCGAGGGAGAGAGAGAGACGGAGAGAGGGGGAGAGAGCGAGGGAGGGAGAGAGAGCGAGGGAGAGAGAGAGAGAGGGAGAGAGAGGGAGAGAGCGAGGGAGAGAGAGAGACGAAGAGAGGGGGAGAGAGCGAGGGAGAGAGAGAGCGAGGGAGGGAGAGAGAGCGAGGGAGAGAGAGAGAGACAGAGAGGGAGAGAGAGGGAGAGAGAGAGAGCGAGGGAGAGAGAGAGAGAGGTGACTCAGCTCCAGCAGCTCTATCTTTAAACTACTGATAGTGCTTGTGCAGATAAAACTCTATAGTTAAAACCAGAAAGCGGCAACAGACTCCTGTCTCCAAAGCTCTGTGTGTGTGTGAGAGAGAGAAAGAGAGAGGGAAAGTGTGTGTGTGTTTGTGAGAGAGAGAGAGAGAGAGAGAGAGAGAGAGAGAGAGAGAGAGAGAAAGTGTGTGTGGTATGTGGGCCTTTCAGAGGAATTTCATTTCCAATATACAGACTGTTGAGGGTCCAATTTGCTGACCAGTGTACTGAAACGCGTTGTCTGAGGTGTGTGTGTGTGTGTGTGTGTGTGTGTGTGTGTGTGTGTGTGTGTCCCAGAGTCCAGACCTCAGCAACAGCAGTGAAGCGAGAGATGAGCACCGTGGAAAAAGTGAGAGTGAGAAGAAGAAGAAGAGAACAGAGATGAGGACGGTGTGTTTAATGGAAGAGACGGAGCAAAGCCTTTATACCTACAAATCACTGGACACACACACACACACACTGACACACACACACACACACACACTGACACACACACACACACACACAGACCCATGTACTAGTCTGCTGAGCACAAACAAAACAACTTTTCAATCACCTTTTTTCTTTCCTTTGTCGAATCAGGAATGTGTTTTTTCACTGTTTCTTCTCATCCGTCATTTTGTGAGCAGCTACTACACACACACACACACACTCTCACACACACACACACACACACACACACTTTGCTGGTAAAACTGAAGAGATAAATTAATTAGGTTAGGTGAAATATGAAGCGGTGAAAAGTGAAAAGTGGAGATTTAAGATCTGGCAGCTGAAAAAGAAAAAAAAAATTGACTTCTCCGAGCATTTCCTGGGGGGCGGAGCTTGTTTTGTTGGAGGTCTGTGTGACCTCATGCTGATAGGAGACAGATTCACCCACAAGCAGACGGCAATCAGCGGTGTGTGTGTCCTTGAGAAATAACCCCTGAAGAGAGTGTGTATAAGTGTGTGTGTGTGTGTTTTTGGCATTGGTGTCCTCCTATTTGGCCTCTCTCTCTCTCTCTGCCACACACACACACAAACACACACAAACACACACACACACAAACACACACGTTAATGAGATGCAGCTTTAGTATGCCATGTCCGCCTCCCGCCGAGCCACACACATGCTCGCACCGTGGCTACACCGTTCCAGAGGCGCCGATCACTCGCACACATTTTACATTTCAAACCCGGTGACATTGGCAGGACCTTGAACTCACCGTTAACACGCGACCCCCTCGCTCCCCTCGCTCCCCCGGCCAGCTTTGAAAAATGTGTTCTTCTGATTATTTTCACGCTGATCGCCCTTCAAATACGACCAAACGCCGCCGGATTAATAAGAGATTCCAGCTGCTACACACCTTGTTTTATCAGACGAGAGAGAGACAGGACGAGGTCTGAATACCCTCCCCCCCCCCCCCTCGCTAACTTTACACTAAATCCACGTTTTTTTTTTTTAGAGAGCACAGCCAACGATATGTCCTTGGTGGTGAATGTATGCAGAGCAAAGTACAACTTTTTTAATGGGTAACAAAGTTTAGTTTCACAGAGCGGCTCTGACTCTGTACTTCTTTACTGCTGGACATTTTGGATAAAACAGGAAGTAATGAGTGGAGGGCCGGGCCATAAAGTAAGGGGCGTTTCCACACCTGACCTTTGTCACACTCAAGTCTGTTTGCCAAGTCAGTGCGGGTTCATGCGATGGTTTGAAAGCTGTGAAGCGGACCAAACGATCTTACAGAGACTGCTTCAAAAGGTGGGTGGACAGCAGGGGCGCTGCTGGTCAATATAGGGGAAGGCTGGCAACCAAGCTTGGGGGACCCCCAGGCCAGTAGTGGGCCCCCCCAAGTGCTGACAAACTTTCATTTTATTTTTTTTATTTGTTCCGTACATGTCAAAACACGATGCTCACTCAGGTCACCATGTGGTGGACTCTGAAGCTTCAGTGTTTATCCAGCTCTGCATGGGTCTGTAAACCTTTCTGTGTTCTAACCTCTCTCCATTTTTCAAAAGCATCTCCAATATTGATCCTAGTTTGAGCACGTTTCTGCTCGTGGAGCTTATTAGAAACATGCAGAGCTGGATAAACACTGAAGCTTCAGTCTCCACCACATGGCAACCTGTGTGAGCATCGACTCTAGAGAGGAGGGGGGGGGGAGACAGCTCTCTACAATGTTTAAACCTGCAAGAACCAAGATGGCCATGGTCAAAATGCAAAACCTAGTGGCTGCTAAAAGGCTGTTCCTAACTCCAACAGGCAACAGGAAAAAAAAAAAATAAAATAAAATTCACACTTGTACGGAAAGAAGCAGGGAGAAGAATAAATCTCGTTTTGCCTTCCCCTTTACTCGTAAAGCAAAACAATAAATGTCTGGATGGTTCTGTCCAAATTACAATAAATGAATGAATATCAACGTAAAACAAATCTGACAATTCAGTCTTCACTTCCTCAGAAATAAGAAGGAAAACACACTAAACACACTAAAACTGCCAATTTCATACAGTCTGATAACTTTGTTCTTGTACATTTTCTTAAACTGAAATATCTGAACACAACCCTTCAAATCATTATTTAAACTTTAAAATCACAGCAGTGCCTCAAAAATGTGCAAATTTTGCAATGACAGTAGAAAACCTTCCTGAAGGGGGCCCTCATCTGACAGCACGTACTCTCTATTCCCTGCTAGTCGTCCCATGCACTGTGACTGTGAAAACCAAAGTTTGTCATTGAAAGTTACCGAAGTTACTTTCAGGAGTGCAGCTGTGAGAACGGCTAAATATGTTTTAAAGGTAAATATGTTTATAAAAGTTGTTTAATTGAGGGACTAGAGAAAAGAAGAATAACATACTGTACTCACTGCTTAACTGTGTTTCTAGATCACGCTCATTTCAGGTAAATTTACATGCAGTGTGAAGATACCAGCAGAATAAAGATCGCTAGCATTAGCATGCTAACACAACAATGCAGCGCCAGTTGTTTTGGTTTCATGCTGGTGCTCAAGGGCGACATCTGCTTAAACTCCTCTCCCTTTTCTGAAACAAATCATCCCACATTAACGACTCCAGATTTAGACTAAGTCATTTTACGGTAATTTACAGTAACAGGGCGACTCAGTGACTCTACCGCGTCCTCTCATGTCCGCTGTTTAGCTCCAGTTGACCTGTAATCTGTGTCGTCCAGAGCGCTGACATGACCGAGACGTCCTCACATCCCTGCACAATCAGTAAACACTCAGCCCGTCTGTGTGTGTGCGTTTATCTCTCTTCCTAAACACCCCCCCCCCCCCCCTTCTTTAATGGACACAACATTAAGCCTGTTGGAGTGCGAGATGCCTGTAGAATATTTATCAGAGAGAGCTAAAACATGCACGGTGGGCTTTCTTAATAATTCAATGCAACTTCACTTTGGGAGTTGTTTTCTTAATATATCATGGGGGGGGGGGGAGGGGGTCTTATTAGAAATGGAGGAGGAAAAAGAAAACAGAAAGTGATGATAGAAGAAGGGAAAGTTTACAAATCTCGGGAAAACACCAAAAAAAAGGGGAGATGAGAGATTAAAGGAGGGAGGAAAATGGAAGGAGAGGAAGTGAGGGTTTAAAAAAAAGGGAGGATGAAGAGGAGGAGCAAAGAAGGAGAGAAGGAGGTGGGTGAGCAGAGAGAGGGGTGTTTTTTTTGGCAGCGAGCGGTTTCCATTACTGGCAAAATAAACTGATACCATATGACTAATCACCTCATAACTGCAGAAGGAATTTACTACAACACACACACACTCAGAAATATGAGGCTACAGACGGGGGTGGGGGGTATGAGAGGCAGAGATGAAGGAGAGAAAGTGAAAGAGAGAGAGAAATGGTGGAGGAGGAAGAGTGGAGTGGTTCATTCCGGACGAGCGCACCTCCAGGAAATACCCGCTGATCCGAGATATCACAAACAACGCACAACAGGAAATAACAGCTGGACACGGATCAGCCTCCGCTAATAAACCAAGAACATGGTACAGAAATAGAGCAGAGCAGCTTTTCTGTAGAGGGGGGGCGGGGGGTGGGGGCGGGGGGTTAAGTGGGAAATATTTGAACTTGAATGATAAACGCAGTCCAGCAGCAACTGCTCATTTGCTGCTGTGACCTAAGAACACAATTTTGAAGCCAAATAAAGCCAACTAAACTCTAAATTAAGTTTGTTCATGTTGTTTCTAGGAACCGAGGAACCGAGAGTGACCACATTCGGGCCCGATGGTGAAGCCGGAGAGCGAAACATTAAAAGAAACATGCTATGTTGAAGTGCTGGCTTCTCTGGCAACAATGCAGCAGCCAGTATGTCCTCCTTCTAACTTTAGATTCTGCTCCTGAATGCTCTGGATTTGTTTGGACCAGAGAAGGTAGCCGCTTTTTAAGGCATGGCCGTTTTGGACGCCCCTCAGTTTGCCAGATATGAGAGCAGTTATCAGGTCAACAGGTGTTGCAGCGATGGAAGCGGGCAAGAGAAGTGGTTCAGATAGAAGTGATTGTACCCGACCTAAAAAGCCTCTGCATGTTTCTAATAAGCTCCACGAGCAGAAACGTGCTCAAACTAGGATCAATATTGGAGATGCTTTTGAAAAATGGAGAGAGGTTAGAACACAGAAAGGTTTACAGACCCATGCAGAGCTGGATAAACACTGAAGCTTCAGAGTCCACCACATGGTGACCTGAGTGAGCATGGACTCTAGAGAGGAGGTGGGGGGGGGAGACAGATCTCTATGATGTTTAGAATTTGGACTGCAGTACCCATTTTAACCACTAGGGGTCAGAGGTACATACTGCTCCTTTAATAAAAAAGAATTCTTCAACCTATGAAGTTTAGAATTTGGACTGCAGCTTCCACTTCTTTCCCACAGTCCATAAGCAGGACTCAGCGTTAGCAGATAGCCAATTTAAATGAGTCAGACGTCTCAATGCACAAAGATGTTTTCCACCCCTGAAATCAGCTCTTCAGGCTGTTAGCGACGCCTCCCAGATTCAGTTTCAGCCTGCAGGTTTAAAAAAACTTGTTGACCTTCTGTGTCCTTAACAATTCAAACAATAAACCCCGAGATTTAATATCTCACTTCATCTGTTGCCTCAGTTTTTCTGGTTCGCTGCCACGTCTGTCCTCACGGGCTTCGTCAGATCCAGATGTGTGGAGTGAACATTTCAGAAACACCCACCACATCTTATTCACACCACATGCAGCACGCTGTACGCCTGACAGCTCTTCATGTAACGCTGAATGCACGCTGACACAAACAAAAAAGAGAAGAAGAAATAAGACGAGCAATTAGAGGAAATATACGCACACACACACACACGCACACACACACGCACGCACGCTCAGACTTTCCCACAGCCATCCTGTCGGTTACTGTACAGACCATAATCACAGCTGAGAGGCCGGAATGAACACACACACACGAATCCAAACTGCCGATGCAGACCCCGACAGATCAAAGAGTTTTTCCAGGAAAGTTACACAAACTTGCGTGCAGCGAGCCAACGGTAAGCGCTGTGGTGTGTGTGTGTGTGTGTGTGTGTGTGTGTGTGTGTGTGTGTGTGTGTGTGTGTGTGTGTGTGTGTGTGCAGGGAAACAATCGGACATTTGGTTTCAGTTAAGACGTAACAATGTGACTGTAAATGGCTGCAGATCTTTCATTCCACTGCTGTGTGTGTGTGTGTGTGTGTGTGTGTGTGTGTGTGTGTGTGTGTGTGTGTGTGTGTGTGTGTGTGTGTGAGACAAAAAAATGGCAACAAGGAACACACGTCAGAGAAACCCGGGTTGGGTCCTGATATATGGCTCCAATTTGGCCTCCTTTTCTCAGCTGTTAAAACACTCACGATGTGATAAAAACAACCTTCTAAATCAGTGGTGCTCAATCGCTCGAGACTCAGGACCCATCAGCTGCTCCTTCAAGACAAATCAAGACTAAAAGTTCAATTTGCAGTTTGGACCTCCGATGGAGCAAAGAGGCTGACTGAATGAAACAAACTCGCTCTGCGACCCACTTTTGGGTCCCGACCCACCAGTTGGGAACCTCTATTCTAAATAATCTGATCCATTTTCTCCAGGGTTTATCAGAATGTGTCGAGTCATTTCATAGTCTTTCACCTTAAAGGCTTTATATGTGATTGTTTTGATCCAGCAGATGTCGCCCTTGAGCACCAGCATGAAACCAAAACAACTCGAGCTGCATTGTTGTGTTAGCATGCTAATGCTAGCGATCTTTATTATGCTGGTATCTTCACACTGCATGTAAATTTACCTGAAATGAGCGTGATCTAGAAACACAGTTAAGCAGTGAGTACAGTATGTAATTCTTCTTTTCTCTAGTCCCTCAATTAAACAACTTTTATACACGAGGGGAGGAGTCAGCCGGCCGTCCTGGCGATGTAAACAAAGTGAAGATAGGACTCTGAAAACTCTGAAAACATCACAGACAGTGGGACTCGGGTGTTACACCCATTGTAGACAGTCATGACTCACAGAGTTATTTTCAGAGGAGATACTTGATTTATATTAGTGTGAAAAATCACAAATAAAGCCTTTAAAGATGGGATTCTGTTTGCCTCAAGTTGTCTAGTAATTAAAGGAGATCTACTATCCTCACTTTCACCGTTAATTATGTCAACCTGGGACGACTATTGAGAAGCATTACGAGATGTGTAGCAGGACCATCAAAGAGTAGAATACCGCACCAAACTGGTCGGAGTATATCTGCAGTAAGTCCACAAACACAAGCCTCCCTGATTATTGAGTTTATGGTCGTCATGCTCGATTTATGAAGGATTACCAAACAAACAAAAATCACATCAGTTATCCCTCGATGGCTCAAATCTAAAACTTCTGTTTTTTTCTTTTCACGACCGGGAGGAAGGAGAAGATTATACCTCTAAAACCTCTGGAAGTCTTTTAATTTCAAACATGAGCAGGAAACACAGAGTTTGTGTGAGCAGCAGCAACAAAGATTATAGAGCCAGTGATGAGACAAAGACTGAAAAACGACTTTAATAAAAAAATACCTGCTTCTGTGTTTAGAGAGAGGCCAAAGCTTTTTATTCCTCAGTTTAAACTGTTTAAGGAGGCGGAGTCTTTATAAATGATAGACTGAGTGCACTTCAACAAGAGGAGGGTAAAGAAAGAAAGATGGAGGCCAAAACGAAGAAGGCAAGAAGTAAACAAGAGGACGGCAGGAAGCCAAATCCTGCAGGGTCAAAGGAGCAGCCGGAAATTAAGCCTGTGAACACACACACACACACACACACACACACACACACACACACACACACACACTCCTGTACGAGCACTCTCCTCCACGAGAACATCCTAAACATAAACACGCTCGTCTTTAACGGCGTTCATGTGACACTGATGAGCTCAACATGAGTCACAAACCACAATCGAGACTTCTTGTAAGTAATCAGGTCTGAGGTCCCCCGTCCAAAAACCCAAAACCTTGAACATGAGGAAACATTTTATAAAAGAAGTCTATAATGAGAATAAATCAGGACAGACAGTCAGGAAGACAGTGAGGTTTCATTTTCCGTTTCAAGTCTTCAGTAAAAGCATGCAGTTAACTTACACGACCTCTTTCACACGAGCAGAAATCTCCTGAAAAACTCCTGATGTTTGCAGGAGGAGATGCATGTGAACACAACCAGCCGACTGAAACGTCCCACATTACTGACCTATTGTTAAAAATGTGAGATATTGATGATAAATATGCTAAATATGGTTCAAACCCTCTGACCCTATCCTACAAAGAACCTGTCAACCTGGGTGAACATGGTCGTTTTCATGTCCCGTTTATACGCCTTGTGTTGGGGGGGTTGTGTTGGTATTGGTTGTATCTTATCTCCTGGAGTCTTACTGTTTGGGGGGGAGGGGGTTCAGGTTTGTTGTGCTGTTTCAAGCACTTTCAGGAAACTAGAGGAAAAATTCCCAGATTTTTAAGCTTTTTCCAAGAAACATGATTTAAATTTGGCATTTCACAAACTTTCCTCGAGCCCTGAAAAGAAAACTCACACAATTTCAGAGTAGAACAGCTGCTAACCCAGCAGGTTAGTGGCTGAGGACCACACACACACACACGCGCACACACACACACACACACACACACGGACTCACACCTCGCTGTGTGTCAACAGCAGCAACTCTGTTAAACTGGTTTATTCATGAGTAACACCATGTCACAGTCAGTGGAAAGTACTGCCTGTCACTGATTAGAGTGTGTGAGCGTGTGTGTGCTTGTGTGCGTGCTTGTGTGTGTGTGTGTGTGCTTGTGTGTGTGTGCTGTCCCTTCTTGCAGCGACCAAATGGGAAGCACTTGACAAACATTACAGAGGCCTTCAGCGGTGAAGCAGCCGTTCTAACCTGACCCTGATTTACCTCATGATCTGAGTGTTCTCTAAACACAGCGAACAACACTGATTTAAACCGGATCCAACCGGAGAGACGCTCGCTGCTTATCAGGAGGAGACGCTCAAAAATACACACAAAAACAAACAAAACAGAAAACTTCACTGGAGGAAAACAAGACCAGAAAGGCCGTCTTGGTATCTCTGTCCTCGGGCTAAATGTCCAAACTCATAATGTGGCTTGTTGTGTCTCAGGATTTTCAGGTCTAGTTAAACGTCTAGTTTGACCTTCAGACGGGTAAAAACTGAATTTAACGTCACAGATGGGGATTCAAAAGAGCTGCGTGGGTTTAGGAAAAGACTGAATTGGATTTTAGGAACTACATTAGCCATGTAATGAACCTTACATAACTCATCATGAAAAGACCATTGAGTTTACAGAGGACGCCGACCCCCCCGGGCTCTTTCACTTAAAGGGATACTTCACCCATTAGCATTAATCTTTGTATCATTAGAAACCTGGTGGTATTTTTGAATGGTCGTGCATCCCGCCCTTCAAATCTTTGTATGTCTGAGTCTGAAAAGGAGCTTCCAGTGACGCAAAATGACGATTTTTGCGTCACTGGAAGCTGTTGCGGTTAGCGGGGTGAAACTACAACGCTAGTCCCCCCTTTTTTTCGACCACTGAAGCTACAGACCAATCACAGATCAGTGGGCGGGAACTCACTCCCAGAATCGAAACTTAACGTCCGCCATATTGCTTGGAAGCTATGCTAACAGGCTCTATGGAGAAAAAATATAAATAAAGCAGCGATTCTGAACTAGAGGACCTTAGTGGGAGTGGCCTGCAGTGCTGTGCATTCTGGGATTTGGTGTCTCTCATCCACATGAGCCAAAAAGACACTTCCTGCCTTCTCTCGACCAAGAAAGCACCAACTTCAAAATGTATTTCACATTTCTACATATATGACTCAATGTCAGTACAGATTCATGTTTCAACGGGTGAAGTGTCCCTGCAAGGCTCCAGTTTAACTGATGCAAACATCCCAACACAACCCATCCCCCGCACCTTGATCCAAAAACTGTCAGCAGAGGGGGGACCTAAAGTGTCCTGATATGAAGCAAAGAGCTGAGAGACTTCTATGAAAAGTACATTTGAATCTCCCCTCGACATATCTCTTAATTTGGGACCAGATGCAGCTTCCTGCCGACGTTTCTTTTCATCACACGTTGATGAAGAAGAAAAAAAAAAAACTGTGTGAACTCCACAGCAGCAACACTCAAATAGCCTGATGGACGGAGAAAAAAACCAAACATGAAACCTGCTGATTGCCTCTTCAAAGTGTGGCCGCATCATCTGGAATCAGTCGTGCGTGTGCATGTAGGTTCATGATTAGCATCGCTGCATGAACTGTGGCATGCTGATTGCATACGAAGAATAACAAATGCTACGTAAATCAAGATCTCACATGTTTTCATGGGATCGCATGTTGCAAAGAAATGGAAACACATTGGAGGAAAAGGAAAGTGTGGAAGTGAGAAATGAGGTGAAAGCTGAAGAGATGTGGGAACGTTTTTTAAGTTTGAGGATGAAAGTAAGAAAAGACAACAAGACGGAGGAGAGAGTTTGTGGTTCTGGGTTTCCTGTGGTGGAGACGAGAGGTCAAACTTCAGCCGTGAGAACTCATGTCTCCACAAAGGGTTATTTCCATATTTAATCCTGGGCTTTTATTTTGACATATTTTGGGGCTTTTAAAGGATAGTTGATATAAATAACACTTCCTCCATTCATTTTCACAGTCTGATTCTGACAGGTAACATTTCTGCTTTTTGTCAATGGAGTCTGGTAGCTTTGAAGTGAGTGAATAAAAGATCTATTTTTGTTTGATCCTTTCTGTAAAGTTGTCAGACACTCAGAATAACAATCTGTCGGTGACAAAAAACAAGATCCTTGAGGGGGGACGCACTTAAGACTGTTGGTGTTTCCCCCTCAAGGATTTCACTCTGCATCCATTCCAGGCTGAAACAATCTGGTGAAAAATGTCCAAAATCTTTTTTTTTTTGTCTCCATATTTCATTTTACAGAAAGAGTTGATAAGAACGTCAGAGCACCTCCATCCTCCATTCACAAGCGTCAGACTTCTCCCTTCAGAGCACATGAGCTGCCTGCTGCCACCCACCTAAACCTCACTCCCGTCCTCTGCCACCATGCAGGTCTGAAATGTGTGAACAGGCAGGAGGTGTTTGTGTCTTTCACACTCTGTGTTTCAAGTTAGATTATGACACAGCTCAGCACACAGCCTGCAGTGTGTCATCGAGACGCAGACGGCGGCGGCGGTGGCGGGCTCAGGGGAACGCTCTCTGATGACGCACATGATATCTGTCTGTGTTTCTTAACCTCTCATGTGAGGAGACGATGTTTTTAGATCTGAATATGAAGCTCCAGAGGAGATGTGATGTAAAATTAAAGAGGCTCTCTCACTGAGGGGGGAAAGCTTTTCAAAAGACGGGAGGCTGAGGAGTGATGCAGCAGGACGAGTTTAAAGACGACAATAAGACGATAAGACAGCTGGAAAAAGTCGATTAACTTCAGCACTGAAAAAAAACATATTATTCATGAATCTG